>NC_056473.1:7102850-7402850 GCF_008729295.1 Plectropomus leopardus | reverse complement strand
ACAAGATTTTTCACAACCTGGGTCAACTGTTATTAATGAGTAAAGTAGTGGAGTTCCTTTTTTTTGGAAATGTTGTGCTTGATTTTTGTTCTTTAAATTAAAAATAGACCTCTGGTGTCATTGGCAGTGTGATGAGGAAATGAGGAGGAGGGTCTCTGCCTCCTGTGGACGCTTGTGAGGAGAACTTCCGGTGTACCTGAGCACTGATGACTGATGACTTTCACCTGTGCTCGGTGTGTGGAGGCACACGCGGGAAGAGTGCTTTGAACTGCCGGACAGCGCGTGGGAAAGTCTGAAATGTCTGGTCCGTGTCAGCCGGAAGCGAAGGAGGGGAGCCGTTCCTGAGTTATATGGGAAGGCTGGACGCCTCCTTTAGGTAACGAGGGGCCGGAAAGTATTTTCAATACGTGGCTTTGCCTGTCTTCATGAAGCGGTTCACTGAGACCTCAGACAAACCGCACACCACCTGAAGCTTCGGTCTGTCCTCGCCGGCCTGTCGCTGACATCCCGCCTGCAGACGCCTCCTGACACTACACCCCCTCCTACCCGAGATAAGTGTACCTAAACTACTTTAATGTTTAATGTTATATGGTATCTGCTAAGGCTGTTCTGTCTTTGTTTACATGAAATAAGCATCTTTGAAGTAGAATATAGCAAATTTGACATGTGGCCACATTAGAGGCAACACTGGTGGCTACGTGGCCCTCTGCCTCCCTCTGGTGGTACTAGAAGTGACTCTGGCCTGCCTACAGTTTGCAGTGGTCCTGATGGATTGATGTGCATTTTTATACAAGACTGACTGTATATGATTTTTATACTGTGTTGTGTAAGTATGCAGTGCTACTTGCTGTGCTGTTCTGTATTGTGTGCATTGTTTCTCTTAAGCTGTGTGTAGACTTTATCCTTTATGCTGTGTAGGGCTGTAGGGTGGCGTCAGAAGTGGGGTTGGTCTTCCTGTTTTTGGGGGTGTCAAGTTACTTTTTTTCATGAATTTCTATCTTCAGTTAAGATTCTGCTTATTTATACTTGCTTGGTTCTGAATGTTCTCTTGCCTCTGACACGGGACCAGAGTGGGTCAACGAAAGTGGTGGCAGCTGTGTAACAAAATATAGCTTGAACAACTGAAGTTTATCACAAAATATTTGACTTTAATAACTGAGTGTCCCAGTCCTTTATCAACGTTGAATATTGAACATATGAATGATTTATGCGTGACTCTTGTGAAGAGTGTCGTTGGACAGAATTGACATATTTATGACAGAAAAAATTGTTGTTCGACACTTTTCTTTCATGAAGCACACACGGAAAATTTTCTTATGTCCTGAATGGGCATTGCCATACTTGGATCACACAATGTGATGGGTTGTGTTACTATCATCACCATGGAGAGAGTAGTTTTACTTTTAAATCCACACCAACTCTGACCTGCATTCAGTGTCTCTGCCACAGTTCTTCATTAGTTCCCTCAGTTGTTTCTTAATTCACTAATCATTCATTTTTTACTTTATGATTTTTCATTGGGAGTTACTCAAGAGATTTTGTGACATAAGTCTACAGTAAAAGGTCAGGTCAAAGAGAGATTTTACTGACCAGAATGTTTTATCTGAATACTCTGTAGGGGATTCAAGATGTACACTTACACGGTATTTCAAATGCAAAAAACGAGGATTGGCAAACATAAATATAATTTAGTATTGATTGTTTTGTGATTTAATAAACAGGAGAATGTTGTTTTGGGTCATAGTAGGGGTCAGACACACACACACACACACACACACACACACACACACACACACACACACACACACACACACACACACAGAACTGTTCACCCTACACCCAGTACAATAACAGACTTGGTGCAATAACTGTTGTGTTCCATGCCACCTATTTATATACATATTAAATCAGAGTGTTTATTACATATTTTAAATCTTTACTGGTATAAATGTGTATGTGGTCATCTGTATGGGTGAGGTGTGCTCAGGCTTGTGCGTGTGTGGTTATGTAGTTATGTAAGTTATGTATGTAAATATATATATATATATATATATATATATATATATATATATATATATATATATATATATATATATATATATATATATATATATATATATATATATATATATATATATATATATATATTGTTTGATGCTGCAAACTGGACTGCTCCAACAAAATTTTATTGTATAACCTACATTGAGAACAGAGGTCTGTCTGTCTGTCTGTCTAAATGATGTAAGCAAACTTCATAGTTCTGTATCAGTAAATAACAATTTACTTTATATATATGTTGAGTATTTAATTCGTAATTTCTATTGGAAAGTTTGCTGGGAAGATTCATGGTCCCCAGAGAGTCATTTAAGTGTCATCGTAAAGGCTAATATGTCATAAAAAAAGGTCAATGTGTGCACTTTTTTCCATGTGTTCCTCAGTCATAAGTTCCCTAAAATGGCACTCACTCCTCAAAACTTTAAGAACCCCTAAACTAATATTTTTGTATCGAAAGGCGCTGAAATGGTCAGTGTAGCTGTTATAAAAGTGTCTCCTGGGAGAAATCACCGCTGTTACCTCTTAGAGGGCTGAGTCACAGATCATGTAGACTGAAAATAACTCAGCCAGTACAAACACAGAACCAGTACAGCTGGCGTCAACCAATACTTTAAAATACCAGAAATGTTGCCATTTTCTTGGGCAATCTTACGTTAACATTTTATTTAACCGGTACTAATTTTTCTTTCTTTCTCATTTGATCACTGCAAAAGACTTAATACAACATAATTAGTTATTTGTGATAAAAATGTATGTTCTCCACCATATGGCTGCCTACGCATTGTACCTCTTGGTGTTTCATATCCTTTGTTTTGGGTGAGATTCAGCCCTTTCAAATGAATGAAGTTTACAACAGACTTAAACCAGATCGAGCAGAAGGCCCCAAGAAGCACCATTTTATGGGGTTAGGGGGTAAAAGACAAATACTGTATCTATTATAATTAGGCTTAACATGTGTGATTACACTAATAATTACAATACAATTAACCCTGCTTTGGGCCCCCATAAATTTAGGGCCAGCTCAGTCTGCTTGTATTTGGCTTTTATCTACCGTTGACAAGGACTCACCCATCCTGTGTTTGTGACACTTTGCACCACCATTTTGTTCTGCTTCTTACTTTTCCTGTGAAAAGTTCCCAGCCTACAGACACACACTCTCAGGCTGCAAAAGGCTTACTCTTGAGCACAGTGTAAGTAATGTGTATCATAACGATAATAGAATATGGTTACCTTAGTACATCAACTTATGTTGGGTTTTTTAAAAATAATATTATTTTATTGTGTGAGCATGATTGTTAATACATTACATTTCATTTTCTGTATGTAACATAATAATCGTTTCTTTGAGAAATCAAATTTCATGACATAAATGTTTGAGTCACTCATTGACAAATACATTGGTAGTCATATGCAGTTGTTATATCACACAAGATAAACAGAAATTCATAAATATTAAGGTAAGAATGTATATGCGGACAAACATGTCACAGGAACATTTGTAAAATATAACCAGGAATATTGAAAACAAAGTAGAATTTGTCTTAATCTGGTTTTTGTCATATCTTAAGTAGCCAACATAAGAACAAAATACTTCACTGACTCAACCTAACTCATGACTCAGTAATTAACATCAGGGATTAATTGAGCTGGTGAGGAGAGAAGAAAGCTAAAGAAGAAGATTTTGTTGACAATTTCAAGAGTTGTTTAGTGTGGGTTAGCTTGGGTGTCTGCCTGGTGGAGATCTACACTTTGAGTGCAAATGAATGAAATTTTAATCATATATACTTAACTGACATTTTATTAACCATCTATAACAGTAGCTCTTAAAACTGCCTAATGGTGCTGATACATTCATCGGTCAACCTCTATTCCAAACCCTTTAATTTGTCAGCAATAACAACACTTTCCAAGGAACAAGGCCCTTCCCTGCTGCACTTCCATCTCTGCTCTAACATGTAAGATATTTCTCTCATTTCTTTTGTGGCCATATTTTCACGCAGAAACCTTCCACTCACTTATGTTTTTTCTTTGTATGTTAACAGATGCAGTGATGGCACTGACTCACACGGCTGCTGTTTCTACAGGATGAGAAGACTTTCTGGATCGCAGCACAGATTCTGGATAATGTGTCAGATGGAATTAACAGGCTGCAGATGAAACTCCTCAGTATGTTGAGATTTGACCTTTCTCTCAGCTCACCCAGCTTTTAAAAGGATTCTCCTCATCAAACAAAGATTACCAGTTCATCATAAAGCAGACAGAGGCAGGAGACTCTGCTGTCTGTTACTGTGGGACATGGCAGCAGTGTTTTGAAATGTCATCAGACTGGTAAAGTGAATAACAAATGTGAAAGTGAAAGTTGGTGTCTCAAAAGGATGTTTCACACCCCCGAACAAGAGTTTTAAGATTATCTAATCGAACAAGATACCAAGCTGTTTGTCGCAGGTAAGTACTTTTCAACTGAACAAAAGGGTACATCTAGTCTTCTAGTTTCTTGTTCGTGTTAAATAAATAAATAAATCAGTTTATATGTTGCTTATTGTTCAAAATATATATCGGCTTTGATACCATGATCTGTGTTTGAGGGCAAAGGAATCTGCAAATGATCACAATATTTCATATATATAAATATAGTTAATACATCAGATAATTCAAATCTATTCTACAAATACTCTAAAATGCTCTTTGATGGATGATCGATTCTTAACAGTTGGGCAACATTTGAAAGAATTTTTCTAATTTATTTTTACAACTTTTGACAAGCTTTAAAATTGCAAAGGCCTATGAAATTGAAAATGATCCTTAACCAGTTTAGAAACTTAACAATACAAGTTCTGTAATTTTTTAGGTAGTAATTGTTTGTGTGCATGTGTGTGTACGTGTACGTGTGTGTGCATTGAAGATTGCCGTGTCTTGGTTAGTCAGTTTGTAGGTTGCAGAAAGTGCACATGCAGAATCATGTTAGTAATGCTTTAAACTTTAAAATCAACATGTTTGATTTCACAGATCAGAAGAACAGATGGCAACATGTTATACTGGGTTATTTTAAGAAAAACAATCACATCAAATTAGAAAAATGCAACTCTTTCATCTTCCATTCAGAAACATATTCTACTTTTAGCGACTCCTGAAAGTGGAGGGCCTCTGTGTCGACTTTCCACCTCCCTCCTGGTTTCTTTCCTTTTTTAACCATTTGTTTATGAAGACACATTATTTCTGTCTGTGTAGATCTTGCTGGTTGCATGTCTACTAACTGTGTGATAATCCTGCGACCGTGAGGTGAACAGAGAAAATGCTAAGTGATCCTGTATAAATTACCAATACTGTGTGGCGGGCCACATATAATACATATTTTGTAAGACCAGCTGAAGGCCATTTAAAATATGTCTGCAGGCCACAATTGGACCCCGGAACCAGACTTGGACATGCCCAGTTTTAAAGTTTATTTTACAACTTTATTAGGCATATTTTAACTTTACTATTCTGCCCTCTGACATCTCTTTTTTTTTCTCTTCATGCAGATTGAACTATGGCACAGCCACAGGCTATGATCTCTCAACTGAGTAGAGAATCAAAAAAAAACTGGATATCTCAAGTGAGGACGGAATTTTTAAACGGGGCACTCTTGCATCAAATGCTATTTTTGGCGCCATCCTTCTGGCTTTGAGAAGTTCATTGAGAAGGAGTTTGCATGCCCCTGCGATCCTCGGATGAATGCTTGGTTTGCAGTTGCATATTTACTATACCTGCACTTGTAGTCTTTCTGCTGATGATAAAAACCAAAGGCTTACAGTGTAAGAGGGATAATGATGTAAAAACTTTGGCTTCCAGCGTTGTCCCTGCCCTACTTTGGGTCATCATTGTGCTTTGGGATGGCCACAGTTGGGCCTGTTATCAGACAACCTGGTCAGGCAATTATGTAGAAATTGAAAAAGCTGCTCCTTTTAAATGGTGCAAACCAGCCAACCTCACCTCTTCACAAGAGTATGACTACAAGATGAAGACTCAGCATTGGTTTTTTTGGTCTCAGGTAAGGAACAAGCTGATGTCAATTAACGTACTATAGATTGTTGTGTAATTGTCAGGAAATTTAGCTCTGGGTTCTTGATATTGTTGGGAGTGTATCTAATCACACAGCAGCTTTTAGCCTTTTTCTGTTGTTTGCTAGCAGATGGAAAATACAGGGAGGCACCTTCACTCCATACAAAGTCAGTGGAAAGTGCCTGATTGATTTCTCCCCTGGTGGTAGCAGGACTTAAATGCGCTCTGTCTCTATGTGTGTAACTAATAATTGTGGAAACATTTCACTAAAAACCACAAATGACGCTCAAGGAAAATTTAGACGGTCATCAAAGTCACTAGGATTCATCCTCAAGGAACCATGAATGTACAAAAGTTCATTGTTCCATGCAGTTGTTTTTAAGATATATCAGAGGTAGGCTGACTAACCCTTTACAAAATGTGTTGCATTACTGAAAACCAATTAATTTTACTTGTCTTTTTCTTTGTTTTTCCTTTGGTCTCTGGTTTAGGTTACAGGAATGGTGCTGGTCACATTGCTCATTTTGCTATATGGAGTGCATTTTGTCTACGAAAAGTACTTCAAACAGAGAGACCAAGCTACAGAAGATTATGAGTTGCAAATAAACGAAGGCAGCAGATATGGTAATGTTTAAATTCCACTTAAATACATTTTAGAATAGTAATAAAAAAGATAAATTGAAATAACTTTGGGCTTTGGCTTTGGAAATGATAGTGGAATTATTACTGGAGAATTCATTTAAAGAAATTATGGATAAAGATAAAACAAACCTTTGATTGTCATTAATCACATTGTCATATTGATAGAAGTCTAACAATTACTTGGCCTATTTTGGTAAAATAAATTATAGTTTGATCTGTACCAAAACAAATGTATCTTGATGTGTATATATTGTGTAAAATTTATGCAGAAGGCTTTTTACTGATGATATTTTTTATTTTTGACAATAGATATTTTACCTAGATATATATTTTTTAACACTGTCCATTTTAAACTGAAAAATATTACCTGACCTTCATATGAGAAAAACTATTGTTTTCGTCATAATTTGTGATGATGTAAGTCTTTCAATTATTAATTAACTAGAGGTCAGTCTTTTTTTCTTTCTAGATGTTGCCATAACAGGAAATGCCTTTCATTTCATCTTGTCATGATCTTTTTCTGAACGTTTGATAGAATTCCTTGTTAAAACAAGAGCTGTAAACATAAAAGTTGTAATTTTGCATAGTTTCAAGCAAAAGCTGTCAAGCTAAAGTAACCTGTAAATAGTCTCAATAAATGTTTTGTGTTGCATTTACCACTGACATGACACTTTGGTCCTTCTGTGTGCAAAAAAATGTCTAAAATTAAAATCAAATCAAACATGGAATAACAATATGTCACTTTTTTTCTTTTCATGTAGGGTATGCATTTACTGTATAATAATGAAATAAACAAAAACCGGTTTCATGAAAGTTATATAGCTTTTTGTCTTTAAGACTTTTGACTTTTTTTAGGAAATCCCCATTCAGATCCTTGACAATAAACCAGACAGCATAATTTTGCAAAAAAGCTTTTGATCATATTAGGATAATTTCAATAATAATTTTCACACCACCCATGACTCATATATTGACTTACAAATGCATTCCTAATTTTTAACTTATTAAGACCAGCCTTTATGGTAAATACACCGAAACAAAGATGGTTATATTGATCTGCCAGTTATCTCACTATCTAAAGACAGTTGCTGCAGTGGGAATGTCTTTCATACTACAAAACCTGCACTAACTGAATTAGCGATCCTATTCAGTTTTAAAAAGAAAATGTAATCAGATAGGAAAGAAGGAAAGTTGCACTAAAAGTCACTGCCAAACAGTGTTACATGTATTTGTGCATGGCAAATAAGGTGGTGAATACAACTGTGTTTCCCAGAGAATGTTGATCTTAAATTTGTAAGCTGAAATTTCTTCCAGAAACTGTTCACATGACCTCCGGTTCACCAATGGAAGTTAAGTGCGAAGTTTAACTTACAACCAGACTCCATGAAGAGGGAATCACAAAGGTTTGAGGCCTCACATAGATTGTGTAAGCCAGTTTTATTATAGGGTAAAAAGCCCCTTTTAGGGCAGGGCCTTGATGCTGAGGGACATTGAAAAGATTGAGTATTGAGTATTGAGTTGTCAACGGATAGTTCAGTGACTGGCTTTTCCGAGTTAATGACCGTCTGCATTCCTTAGAGAGGATGAGAAGTTAGTGTCTGTGTTTCAAAGTAAATCCAGAAACAACACATCACTGCTTAAACAGTATTGCCTCCATCTGTGGGTAGCAGATAAGGTGGTGACCACAACTCAAATTCCAGGAGAATTCATTGACTAAAACTGAAATGTCTTCCAGAAACTGTTCATGTGATCTTTGGGTCAATAATGGCAGTTAAGTGTCTAATTTAAGTCAGACCTGGAGAGACTTCAAGGAGAAAGAATCACAGAGGTTTGAGCTCCTACATGGACAGCTTAAAGTGCCTTAGTTACCTCGCCTTGATCTCTCAGGCAAGTTCAGGGACTTAAATCTGATCTATTCTGATCTTTGAATCCGACAAATAAATTTTAAGAAGGGTATTAGGTCATCAGTGGGTACTTGAATGACTGTCCTTTCTCAGTTTATGACCCTCTACATTCCTTAGAGAAGATCAGAAGAACATAGAGGGACACTCAGAGTTCACATTCTCTGCCTGTGCCTGTTTGGCTCGGTCCAACAGTATCCATACAGTATTTTTCCTAATGTTGTCAACTGTAGCAGCATCCCACACAATGTTGATGGGTTAATGATTGATAAATCTTGAATTTCACACACCAAACCAACATTGTTTTCCATGTCATTCATGTTTAACTTTTTTGCCAACAAAAATAATTCTCCAAAGTAACCTTATAATTGAAATAAAGATCAATGTTACAAATAGCGCAGCTGACAACAAAGCAGCGATGACATCAACAGAGTTGTAAACAAACCAGGACATTTTGTTGGACTGGGCCTGCAGGTGACGGGCTCCTCTATGTCTGATGACATATTCAATCCAAAACATTGCCAGGTCCAGTGGTTTCATGGGCTGATCTCTGTGCAGCCGTGAGAGCGTCTGCATGTTTTCCCTGTAAGAAGAATTGTAAAGAGCTGACACCAGAGCATCTGCAAAGATGTGTCTGTCAAGCTCGGCAATATCCACAATCACAGCCCCTCCCTTTGCTCTGATTCTGGACAGGTTATCAGGCTGATCAAAGAATAAGGGAAGTCCAACTACAGCAACTCCATGGTAAATTGCCTCCTGAACGCTGTTTGTACCTCCGTGGGTCACAAACACTCTAGTTTTGGGATGTCCTAAAAGGTCGTTCTGTGGCAGCCAGTCGACCATTAATGTGTTGTTACCCAGGTTGGCTGGCCTTTGTCCCCTATACCTCCATATAACCTTCTGAGACAGCTGGGCAAAGGCTGCAGCTATCTCCTCAGTTACTTCCAGAGGAAGCTTCTCGACTAATGTTCCCAAGGTCATCATAATGACTCCGTGGTCTCCAGAGCTCTGGACAAACTCCTCCAGCTCTGCAGGCAGCGGCTTTGGGGGCTTGCACTGAAATCCTCCCATGTAGACTATATTTGGCATCGTTGGACGTGGAAATTCAAAGACAAAATCATTCCTCATGAGCCATATATCTGCATCCAGGAAAAATGTTGAATAATCCACATCGGGACCAAAGTACTTCTCAACTACAGGTTTGTAATAAGGTTCTGTAATGGTTGACATTGTGTACATCCCAAAAATGTAACTCAAAACATTCTTTATTCTTTGAGGGAAAGTCATCTTATCTGTCAACTCTGTTGCAGTGAAAGGAATGTATGACAGCGGTGAGGGGGCCATAAGGAAATGGGCTTCCCCTTGAATGGTCCATCTGACGTTGAAAACAAGAGGAACTTGGAGACGACGTGCCAGCAATGTCCCTCCGCCAACTCCAGGGTCAGTCAAAACCATGTCATATTTGGCTTCATGGAAAGACCGCATCAGGTTTTCATCTTCAAACATCTGAATGACCATGTCACTCATTCCTTTATGGAGCAGAGAGAACTGATCCACAACCAGCCGCTCCATCTGTATACGAGTCCAGATTTTAGACCAGGTAGATGCATGCCTAGCTTGAAGCCGGATCTCCAGATGTCGGGACAAAAAAGCTTCAAAGTAGTTTTTTTCAAATCCTCCAGGGCTGGGAACAGTCACAGAGGTGTAGAGAGGAGACTTTTCACTGATGTACCAGCTATCGGACGCCCGAACCACAGTGACCTCGTGACCTTTGGCGTGCAGTTCTTCTATGAGTACTCTCATGTTTACCCAGTGGCTTCCGTCCAATGGAAACACAAGGATTTTGCCCCCAGATGCACTTGATAGTTGAATTAACAGTAGAGAAAAGGTGATGAGAAACAAGTGAGGCCCCTTCATACTGACACTCCTCACAGACCTTAACAAATGCACAAAAACAAATCAGTAAGAGAGTTATTCTGGTTTGCATGTTTAAGTTTACAGTTACATGATATCATGACCTCAGTTTATTTTTTAAAGATTTAAACTGAAGTAGGTAGTTTCAGTTTGTCATAATTTGGCAAAAATCCCATAATAACCTTTCAGCATATTGTAATTTAAGTAGTCTGAGAGAACAAAAGACTTTTGTATCTTCTCTCGGCTCAGTTTTCAGGCTTTAGAAAATCTAGGCCTTAATGGGAGACCTTGGTAATCACAGGTAATTTCTTCCTATTGGCTGTTCCAAAAATGCTGAATGTGAAAGAAAAAGCCTGATACAGAGTACTGCAAAGAAAGTTGATTTTCCAGCATTTGCAACAACACCCTATGCTGCTTAACAACATTAAAAACTAAATACTTAAGAGAGTCTTACTGAGAGTCTGACAATAAACACAATAAAACACATGTCAAAATTATGAATGAATTAAGAGAAATTGATACAACATTGTGGGCGGGCACCTGTTCATTCCTATTAAAGTTGCTCAGCAGTGAATGATGCCAAAAAAAGCTTGATTTCCACAGTATGAAATTACCTTTCACCTCTCATTATCTTCCATATTATAGGGCCCATAAAGCAGGCACACTAGAGAATTACAGCTGAGTGTGGCCAAACAGGGAACTTTAACTGAACAGCTAACTTGAATGGAGATGAAATTATTTAATTGTGCTGCTCTTCTCCAGACTTTTGACATGTTGTTGGACTGAATGGACCAAGTCTCAGTAGTGAAAGAAGTCATTTTACAGTGGTTGTAACATTTTTTAAAAAGATGTATCCACTGATTTACAGACGTCCATTTCCCAATTTGAGTCTATGAGAAAAAGTCTTTTTGGGCCCCATGGCATCTGCTGATGGACTCAGACGCTGTAGTCCCACATTTGATCACTATGTAATATTGGCTTCAAAGCCTGGCACTGTACCTGGGGGCTTCATTAATATCTGCGATGCTTTTAAGAGATGAAGACAAAATGTTGCTGAAAGAGAATCCCTTGAAAGAGTCCTAAAACCTGGAAATTTGTTAGCATTTAAGCAACTCCGGTTCCCTAATCTCAGAGTCAATGGGTGTTTTGAATGGGTTTTTGTTGGAAGCCTTAAATAAGGTCTTAAGCTTAAGATTTTTTCACATTTTGTTCAAGGACATATAATCTGTCCATAAATACTCCACTCACGAACTTGGAAGCTTTTATGTGTCTTTAAAACAAGTTGCTAAAAAGTGCAGTGGGACAATAGAACTTCATCCAGCTGAGCCATGCAGAACATGGCTTTACAGCCACGTTGTAGTGGTGACATTAAATCATGTGGCTTGCTGAGCAAAACATGTCAGTATCATAAATATTTATTTACCACAGAGCTATTTCCCAGTTATCCAAAATCCAGTGGAAAAAATCCCATGGGCTGTTTGACGAGGAAACCAGGGCGAAGCTAACCTCTGCATCAGCCTATAGAAAAACGTCATACTTGGGACACTCTGTTGTTGAGCCTTCTGCTAACTGGGGCCAAAGGTCACATGGCTGTGACTATTAGTTCAAGCTTATGTAGCAAATGTTACGTTGAGCCCCAAATCACAGTATGGCCCCCCCTGCCCCTCTCCCTGCTGCTACAGACCACCTTGAGAGGAGAGCAGGCAGCAGCTCCAGAAAATGACGCCGAGTCAGCGGCCACAGCAACTCCAATCCTGCCAGCCCAGCACAAATTCTAGTCCAAAGCAGCAGGGAGCAAGGCAGAAGGACTATGGGGTAGCTAGGTAGCTAATTCTTGTCTGCGTTGTGGTTCTTGAACAGAGAGAGATGTTTGAAAACAGATTAAATAAATCAATGTATTGAAAATAGTGGGTTTCTGTATAAAGCGCATGTATATGTTTGTGGTAATCTGGTGGGTGCTGCTTAGGACAGAGGGAAGAGAGGGAGGGCTGCAGCAGGATTGCACATTTGAAAATTTGTTGTTTTTCCTTTTCCAGATTTATGCACACGCCTGCTTTCAACTAGAATTTGGAGCACCTTCTCATGTTTCAGGTGATTTATGTAGCAGGTCCACCACATAGATATTACCCCTCTAAACTTGTCTAATTGCATCTCTTACATAACAGCGTGAGACTAAAAGACACAACAATTGGTGAATAACACTTGAAAACACAAGTTATACATAAGTACATTTATTTCTGTTAAACTTTACACATACACAACTACCAAGACTTTCACAGACACATTTCAGCAGAACATACAGTTGCTGTTTTTACTTTTCATGTGAACTTTTGATTAAGACTTACCCAAATCCACATGCGCGGGAATGTCAATCCTACTTTAAAAATGTCAGTTCAGTGGCAGTATTATAGTTATTCAATCAGATGGCAGGCTTTGAGCACAGTTGGAGAGAAAGCGTGGTGAATGCACCTCCTAGTCCTTCCTTCTAAGTCATGACGAGTTAACGTGTGGTTATGTAATGTAATTCGACCAGCTCTGTTGTAAAGGAAGGTGTGGATAGGAACCTGTTGTACTGCAACAAGTTCAGAAGTAGAAAACATTTGTGTGTTGTGCCATCTAGTGTCAAGTCAGTGTATGTTAAATTGATCATGAATGTTAATTGAACAAAGCAGCGCTATAAACCTGTTTTTTATTTTTCACAGCTGCTGCACCCATTGACAATTTTACAAAAAGCACAGAGCCATAAAAATCATACTTATCAGATAAAACTTTTATTTAATGCATTTTGGGGGAAAGAGAGAGAGGGGATGACCTATAGCAAAGGGTCAAGGGTTGGTAACCTTTGTACATGTAGCGCCCACTCTACCAGGTGAGACATTTGGCTCCCCAGATTGCAACCTCTTCAAACAAATTTACTCTCTACCCCTTGTCACAGGTTGCATATGTCTACAGTTGAAGGTCAGCTTGAAAGTGTACAATTTATGCAGTGATGCAAATGCTAAAAAACAAGGATGAGGAAACATAAACAGAATTTAGTATAAATATATTATTTTGCCCTTTTCTGTCCTGTTAATCAACTCACAACCCCTCTGCTTTTTTTGTAAAACTTAGATGGAAGGTTATGACCCCCAAGTTAAGAACCACTGCTTCAACCTAATGCACATAAATAATGTAAACAAATATTACAGTACTATATCGATAAACCTTAGGTTGAGTATTTACCATTGGCAGAACTTTGCCTTCAGGGAAACTCCTTCATTCACGTTAAGATTTTATTGTGTTTAATTAAATTTGCTTATTAGTTTTTTGCACCTTGAGGACTATATGCTAATCTATGCTCAGATGTAATGACTTGACTTCAGTGTGTCTACCAGTATGTGTTTAATAAAGAGGCCTGCAGGGGGGAGTAAAGGGGCATTTAAGGTGGTCTGCTAATGTTATGTTATTATATGTTATATGTTATTGCGTTCATTGAATTGACGTAAACATTAAAACATTTTAAAATAACCATTAAAATTAACATGTAAATGTAAATTTAGATTAGCAGCTGATAAGACACACATTTTTCTTAGGCTTTTTGAGGTAGCAAAAAAGAGGGCATTCACTCAAACACATCTACAAAAGTGACCACGGATGACATATTGAAGTCCAAGACCTCTTTTCATTGTGGTCTTCGATGTGAATATAAAAAAGATGCAGGAGGTCAGGTTACGAGGCAACATTACCAACAAGCCAAGACAATAAATTCCTACGTTATTATCATACAAATCGCCATAAGTCAAGCAGTTTAGAAAATGTACATACATACATTCATAAATTGATAAACTGATTCATAAATAAATTGATTCATAAAGTGTCCCAGTGAGAGCAGACACACTTTGGACTCCTGTGCCACCTATCAACAAAAATTCAGACAGTTTACACTAACATCAACTCATTTCAAAACTGAAAAAAAGCAAGGTATAGTCAGAAGGTCTCCACTTTGAGGTTAAAAGTGAAGAGGGGGCGACTAAGTATGAGCATGGTGAATGGCTTAGGCATATTGCTTTCTAACTTGCTAGAAAGACACTGACCCAACTGACCCCACTCTCCCCCCCCTTTCCCTTTACTGGTAGGGGCTACCCAAATTTTTTGTTTGTCAATTAGTTCTTGGTAATTTGATTACACTTGTATTTAGCCATAAACCCCCATGAGCACAGTATAAACTAAAAACTTAAAAGGGTTTTCAAATTGGAGTTTGACATAGGATCACAAGGTATTCTAACAATGCAGTTTATATTGTGCTGTTGTAGTGGTAATTCCTTCAGAAATTTTGCAATTAATTAAAAAAAAAAAAAAAAAAAAAATCAACCTATAATGAACTTTGGACTTGTGGGGGCTCCTGGAGGTCAAGGGTCCCAGGGTGGCTGCTTGGTTGGTAACTCAGACTTGCTTGGTGCAGACGTTTTTCATATTTTCTTCCTTTTGCATATTTAGAGCGTTAGAAAGGTTACTTTTGAAGTTTTTTTTTTTTTTTTACCTTTTTCTGTGCTTAAAATACTGATATTTCATCGAAATCAATTTATTATACTTCTCCTTTGAAATGTGGCCAAAAATAAACTGTTTGCACAATCTAACAGGCATGCACAAAACGAGGCAGACGAAGAAAACAGAGTTTTTTTTTCAACTCCAGGATTTCATCTTCAACTTCAAAGTTTAAACTTCCAAACACAAAAGGGTGATTTTTAAAAAATATAATAATTAATATATGATTGAGGGGGGTCATGAATCTATGCCACTCAGGGAGGCTCAAGGAAAAAAATTTGTAGGTTCCAGGAGATTAAAACAACAACAACAACCGCCAACCCCCTCTAAGAAATAAAGAACAGTCTCTAATTGAATTACTTTCGAAATTACTTACTTATTAGTTTCGAAATTTAATTTATTTATTTGTATAATTTATAAATATTTCTTATTTATCTCCTCCTGCTAGTTACATATAACTAGTTACTTCCCGTCAATGCCTATTTATTTGAGGACATAGGCCGATGTATTATTTAGAATGTTTTTATCTTGTTTTTAAGGGATCCTGTAAGTTAGGTTGTGAACACTACAATGAAATCGGTGCCAAATATAATCATGCCATGTAATGATAACAAAAATAACAACACAAATGTAAGAAAGAGAGATTAAATTAAAGTTGTGCAGCGTCATAACTGTCAAAAGCCAGTGACAGCGTCCACCATAGACCTATCCCTCCAGCTCTTTGTTGTTGTTCTCACGCTAATATGCGAGATCCGTGGACCCGACTCAACTGCGCGGTCACATTCCGCCCCGACTTCCCCTCTGCCAGCGGCCTGGTGGTTTGAGATGAGTAGAAGATGTCGGTGTCGGGGCTGAAGGCCGAATTGAAGTTTTTGGAGTCAATTTTTGACCCAAACCACGAACGATTCAGAATAATAGACTGGAAACCCGATGAACTCAGTTGCCAATTCAACGTAACAGGAGAGAAGCTGCTGATCATTCACTGCAACATCACGGTGAGTCCAGGCCAGCTCTGCGCACAAGCTAACCCAGCCACTGACTATCGACTGAAACCAAATCATTCCGCGGAAGGTTCCGTGTTTACAAATTAACTGCGATTAAAGTGCCCGCTTTTATATTCACGTTGTTTTTAAAGCCACCAATATACACCAACCCCCGTTGACTAGAGAAAACAACACGACACCAGTGTTGAAATCACTTTCAGAAGTGCACAAGAAAACGTTTAGTTACGACGTTGCGGTAGCTTTTTGCTAGCCTGATAACTGAAAGTAACATTCGTGCTAGCTTGTCTTGTTAGCCAAAATAACTGCGTTGCAGTTCGCAGTCTGCTAACTTTCTAACTACTGAACCGTATCTAGTTTAATTTTAACGTCAATAAGCTTATTCGCAGGGGGATTTTCACAGTATCACAGCTGTTTTTATTTAATAAAATGTATAAAAACACAATTATCTAAACAGGCACACCGCTGAATGTCCCGTTCATATCTTTAACGTTAAATACAGGCGGTTTAATGGAATGTTGTTCCACTGTGTTTTCTGCCTTTTCAGTAAATAGACCGATCCCCGTGGCGAACTTGTATTAAAGCTGTGACGTTAATGGTTTCTTTATCAGGACACCAAAATATGTACAAAGCGATATAATGCAGATATGAGGGCGTCTGCACTGTATTATAGTTTTGCCTTACGAACTGATAATGTGAGCTTAGCTGTAAATATATTTTGTCAACGTAGATGACGCGAAATGGGCCTGGTATCTTTCATGCATTTCAACACCAACTCCTCAAGGCGGTGTAAATACATCATCAGTAGTGTAAATAATCGTCAAACTTCTTAATGCAAACGCCTTAAGTTAACCATCACAATGTGTAGGTAATGTCAATCTTGTCATAGCATCTGTGTTTGTATGGTCCAGGTGGTGCACATTACTCACACCATCCAGACCACATCCTCCTCTATAAGCATTCACACCTGCAGTCGCACTTGGTGCTCAAATTTTGGGGACACGGATATGGCCTGTTAAGATGTTTTCGTAGCCCTGTCATGAGGAGACTCAAGTTGTGTCAGTCGTCTGCACCATCTTTGAGTCAGCTCAATATTAAAGACACCAGAGTACATTCTGCATCACAGTGTGAATCTTGAATATTAGAAGTGAGCAAGTCAGTCAATCCTTAACTGTGGGTACCGCAAGCTCTGCACACATCCCACATCTGATTGACTGGATCATGTGTGATCACCAACTCTTGAGTGGCTAAACCCACCTGATAAAGCAAATCAGTTGTAAGAAAAGAATTTACAGATTGAAAATGTGCAGGGCCCAGGAGTAGGATAGAGAACCACTGATTTTGGTGTCTGTGGTGATACACTAATTTGTTGACCACTTTGTACGGGCCATGATGAAATCTGAGTGCCCTCTTTGCATTTGACTTAATGCTGGAGATAGCTGAAATGTTGAATAGCATGCAGTACAAGTGCTTATCATTTTTCTGAAAGCTCTGATATATCTGATTTGGTGCTTGATAACAGAAAAGTGTCTGAAAACCAAACAAACACACCTCATATCAGCCATGGTCTGTTTTTAAGGTAATAGAGTACTTCACAGACAATGTTTTTCTGTAGGCCGAAGCATATAAGTTAGCTTCGCCCTGGTTCCATTGATAAAAACCCTATTGGATCTTTTCATTGGATTTTGGATTACTGTAGAAAATAAGCTCTGTGGTAAACAAACATTTATGATACTTGTGCATTTTGTTCAGCAAGTTAATCTTCACAAATGGACACTTTTTGGGCCTTGGAGGCCTAAACGAAATCACCACAAGTAAAAAGCTAAAGTTAGGCTAGAAAAGAACTACGCCACAGTCACATGATTTAACACCGTTACTAAAACTAGACTGTAAAGCTGTGTTTGACAAAGTTCAGCGGGATGATGCTCTGTAGTCTCCCCACTTGTTAGCAACCGCCGTTTATATTACACATAAAAGCTTCAAAATTGACAAGTGGGCTATTTACTGATTAATTTGATGTTCTAGACTCATTTTTGTATTTTTTAAGACTCATTACTGGGGCACTCTGTTAAGATCAAATACATTTTTTAGAGTTATATTATCAACACACAGTACGTTAAACCCTCGCTTAACTACCATAATCATAAATCATAATCATAATCACCGCCTAAAGTTGTTCATTGTGGTTTGTTTGTAAGTTGTAAACATGGGAGTCTTTCCCATCCTTAGCATCCATTTCATAATAACAGTGCATTCCCAGAGTCATACCCTAACCCATCTTTAACTTATGTGATACATAAACATCAACATTGCGGTATAAATATTTGGATATTTTCCTCTCTAGAAATTGGACATGGGATCCTTACCAGTTAAAATTATTGCCAGTACATTACATTACCGTACTTACTACATAGCTTGGGCTTACTTGCTAGAATACACAGCAGTTCAAATACACAAAATACATATACATAATCTCCTGAAATGAAGAATTAGTCCTTATAAATATTCTCTTGCATCTCAATCTCCATGTAAACTGAAGGTCACACATGATTTAGCAACTGTATTAAGATCTAATTAAAGGTTCGGTGCAGCACTCAGCCACTTGTCATCCAGTGCTAGAGATACTCTTGCTCTACAGCTGGCAGTAGACAAATTATTTTGTTGAGTGGGTGTCTGTGTGGGCTAAAACATTTGGTCTGAAATCATTTATAGCTCTCGAATAAACTTTAACATTTTATGTAGATTAGATATCCTTTGGCAACATTTGGGTTTCATAAAAGCAGTTGTGTCCTCTGTTATGTCCTCTATTATCTGTAGGCAATAAAGCCATTAACATACACATGGCTGGCTAAGTTTCCATGTCCTGCTGTTGACTCTGTTGCAGGAATCCTATCCCTCAACACCCCCAATATGGTTTGTTGACTCTGATGATCCGAGTCTGGCTGAAGTGTTGGAGCGCTTGGAGGATGTGAGAAAAGGCAGCACATTGGTAAGTTGGCTGATGTGGATCCAGCTTCATAGAGGTTAGCTCCAAATCGGAATGTCTCATAAATGTATTTGTATATCAGTAGAAACTTGATAGAGTTGTTAATGGGGTTTGCGCAAGGTGCTTGAAGTGCGTGAATTTTGACGTGAAAAAAAAAGCAAGTACTGGAATATCTTGAAAGTAGACCCATTAGCGTCACGTTCAACATCACATACAAGTTCCCAGTAACTTTTCTTTTTTTTCTTGAATAAAGTCAAGTAAAAATTAAAAAAACATAAAATTAAAAAATAGATAGATATATAAATAGCTTCCTGGAGTTTTACAAAGGAAAGGTTCCTCCCATGCTGATACTTTCTTTGCCCTTTTTAATCAGTTCATTTTATTGGGAATTATTAAAATGAAATTTACAGATATTCGGCAAAATGCCAAATATTGCCCCCCATAATCGGCCTGGTGTATAATCTGTTGACTAGTAGTTCAAATGAACCGCATAACACTGTCTCCAGCCCCTTTTACACTGCCTGTTAAAAATGGGAATTTTGCGCTGGGATCATGGGCACGACACATGCGGTGTTTAAACATGTTGTGTGATTCACCCCCAGAAGATTCAAAAAGCAGCTAGCAGCAGTTAGTAGCTAACTCAAAGAGGAAGAACAGCAGCCAAAATATCCTCAAACTGAGGAGACAGTGAAGTCCAGGAGCTACTTACCTTTCGTGCAAAGGACGAGAACAACCGCCATATAACAGGGACAGTAAATGATTATTTCCTTGTAGTGCCGTTGTTATGGTTTATAAAATGCTGCCAATAAGCATGTCATTTGTCACACTAGAGGCCCATGCTGTTGTGTTACATGTCATGCCTGTCAAGCCTTTTTAGCCACTGAGATGTTGGCATGCTGTTTGAAATCGCACACTGAGGCAGTATGATGCTAAAGTTGGGTTGATCTGTGTAAAAAAGCAAAGGCAGCGTAAAAGGGGCTTTTAAGTGGCCCCATATTGCAATCTCTGTAAAAAAAACAACTTTTTTTCATTGAGTCATTATTATTTAATTGCTCAAAATCAGCTATTGCTCAGCATTTTCTTTTATTAAAAAATTCTGACGCGTCACTGTCTCAACTGCAGCACCCTCCCTGTTCTTTCTTCCTTGTCTTGGTGATGTCCTGCCTGACATTGTAGTTTATTTTTACCTCGCTCCACTCTTAAAACTCCGAAAACTAGTTGGCCTATGTTGACAGTGCAAAGCTTAACTTGCCCTAACATAATGGGCTGGCATTGTCACCCTGATTTGTTTTCCTGACAATGTATCGCCAGAAACTGAAAGTGAAACTGAAGTTCCAGCTGGCTTTGTTTCTTTGCACTTCTTACAGAAGGTTCTATTTTAAAGATTATTTTTCCTTCCTTCATAATTTGTAGTGCTTTTTGTACAGATTTGACAAAGTGTGTTTGATATCATACATGCACAGCAGGGTCTCTCCCTCTCCTGTTACACCGTGTGCAGCTGGCAGGAGGACAATGTTGGTTCAGTTATAGTGAGTTTCTCTGATTATGTTGATGCCCTCGCCCTGAATTTGCTCTGGATTAGATCTTTTCAAAGTGCAAGAAAATGGTGCATTATAGAGGTATAATAAGCACAATAGGTCTCATGACATTCAAGGATTTTATACAGTTATGCCTAAAAACAATGTGTTAAGTAACCATTCACTGAAAAGAGAGACATTGATTTATCATTCATGTTTAGTCAAAAATCTAAAATTAATTAGCTGCTTTGAGTGAAGTCCTTGAAAATTAAAAAAAAAAGGGTGCTTGAAAAAGGACTTGAAAGTCCTTTAATTCCATTTTATAATGCCTTTATGAACCGTGTCTTGGCAGTTTGATTTTCATCTCTGATGTCTTATCTTGCTGATTTCACACACAGCTCCTTCAGCAGTTGAAACGCCTCATTTGTGATCTCTGTCGGCTTTACAACCTGCCACAGCATCCCGATGTAGAAATGCTGGACCAGCCCCTACCAGCTGGCCCGATTACCCAAGAACGAAAGGTACTCAGCTACAGCAAGAGTAAAATTCAATATCTTTTTGTTGCATTTTAAATCTCACTATATGTCAACTGACAATGTTTTGCCACACTACAGAATGGGCCATCAGATGAGGTGACATCTGAAGAGGAAGAGGAGGAAGAAATGGGAGAGGTACCTGTTTGTATTCCTGACAGTTCAGTGGATTCATATACCTTCATAGCTTAATGGTTAATTTTGTTTCTAAACATATTTGATACACTGACAGCAGGACATTGATCTGGACCAAGACCTGGACCATTACGACATGAAAGAAGAGGAGCCAGTTGATGGAAAAAAGTCAGAAGATGATGGAATAGAAAAAGAAAATCTGGCCATCTTGGAGAAGATTCGTAAGAACCAGAGACAGGATCACTTGAATGTAAGTGCCTGGTTCTTTGTTGGGATTTAACAGCATTTCATTGAATCTAAATATTGTATGGATTCTACTTATTGAATCCAAATCCCCCAGTAGTTTCAGCTGGAAGATGTGTTTAAGTGAAGAGTTTGGTATGTTTCACAAGATGTTTTAGTCTAATCACTAAAACATACTCTCAACATATCAAGAAAGGAAATGTTTTTACGCCTGTTTTCCTTATTAAACAAAAATACATAGACACACGCCTTCTATGCATTTCAAATTTGTCCTTATCACAGAACTTAGATGAGCTTTATTGCCCTGTTAACTCATTGTAAAACACACTTCATTCAAACTCAGCAGAAACTAAATAAATCTCAACAAAACCGTCTCTAGTAGTCTTTCCGCTGTTCCAGAAATCACCAGCTCTGGTTTCGTAAAAATAAACCCTAAATTGAATCCACAGAGTTAGATGTAAAAATGTGCTGGCTCAACAGCACTGTTCTTTCCTTGCTGTCTCTTGCTAACCAGAGCAGTGTCTCTTACATGATCGCCCTAAAAAACAACCAGCAGTGTTCTCAGCCAGTTGCCTTTAGCCGATTTGTCCACCCGCGCAACCCTTATTTGATGACACTGAAGTTATACATAACTAAAACTCAAAGAGTTAGTTTAGATCTGATCTGATTACCTTTTGTTTGCTGCAATAGTGGAAACACTGTGCTTTCCAGTGGCAGCACAAATTATGTTCACATCCTTTACCTATCTCTCTACCTAAAAGTGAGATGAGCATCATTAAATTTGAAATGTTGAATAAATTCCTGCTTTATTGATCAGATGTTTTCTACATTGCTCTTTACTGATAATGAGGAGATATGAAAGATTCGATTAGAGGTTCATTAGTGCAGGACTTTAGCAAATCTGGATCCTCTGCCAGTAAGGGAACTGTTTGAACCCAAATCATCTCAGGATAGTTGCACAGTACTACAGGTTTATACGGTATCACTGGACAGAAATCATTCTTTTTTTATTTCGACTGTCACTTTCACCGTGTTCAGATCAACAGTAGCTCTGCGACCAAAACGCAGACTCATCGTTCCTTGCAGTGCTGACACAGTGTGGCTGCTGCCGCAGAGGGCTCCAGCAGAGTGAAATGATAGTGTCCAGCAGAAAGTTTAGTTGGCTCTCAACTTTCACACCAGCACAGTCCAGTGGATAAAAGATGCCTGCTGAAATCAGGAACAAAACATCAGACTCTAATTGATGAAACTATCTAAACTTTAAAAACTGAATAATAAAATAAAGAATCTTGTCAAATTGCTGATTGTTTTTCAGATTATATAAAGGCCAACATCTTAAAATATCTTGAAACAACTCTTATCATTTCTGCATGGACACGCTTTATGATCGAAGGTTTCTCTAATGGACTTATGGTAGAAAAGTTTAGTAACTTATGCCACATTTCCACTGCATGATTTAGCTCAGCTCCACTCACTTTTTGTACCAGCCGCTTTTCTCTATTTTGTTTGTCCTCTACGTATAGTGTACTGTGTACTACGTATAGTATACTGCAGTGACACCGACTGCAGTGGAGCACTTGCTGAGTCCTTTCATAGGCAACCAAAAAGAGGCATGTCTGTGCTTCGTCAGTTGGACGGCGTAGTGTTTGTAGTGAACGCCATAGTTTTGCAGGCTGCCATTGTATAAAGCTGAAGCAAGGTGAACTAATAAAAACATTGCTGTGGCTATTGACAGTAGCTCAATCCTGGTGATTTAACTTCCTGTATCATGCTGTTATCAATTCTCTCTAACCAATCAGTGGTCTGCAGAGTTTTAACTCCACTGTCTGCTCAGCTCGCTTTAAACCTAAACCGAGGTGGTTTTAAAAAAGGTACCAGCTGCAGGCACTATCCAAAACTTTTACTAATGGAAAATCAAAAACGAGGAAGTTGAGTTAAATAGACCACCGCCATACCATGCAGTGGAAATGTGGCATGACCAACTTTTTTTTTTCTTTCAAGGAGAGTTGTTGGTCTTGTCATGTGTTGAAAATGCTCACATGTAACATTGTCAATAGACCGAAATGTTCAGGACTCTCCCTGATGTCGCCCAGCCCGTCTTTTTTATGTGCTATATGCGCTCTTTTGCCCTGGTGTCCCACCATCTGTGTGATTTACTTTTGCGCTTTATGTTGCAGGGCGCAGTGTCTGGCTCCGTGCAAGCCTCAGACCGCCTAATGAAGGAACTCAGGGAGATCTACAGATCACAGAGTTACAAGACAGGTGACTGCAATAACACGTTTCCCCACAGTGGGGACTTTTGTTTCGACACACCATCAGCAGATTAAAAAACATCTCTGTGTTTGTGTCTCACAGGTATTTATTCATGTGAACTAGTCAGTGACAGCCTTTATGAATGGCACGTCAAGTTAAGGATGTAAGTTCTCACTTATAGTTGCTTTTAACATTTTCAAATATTGTTTTATATCGTCTTTTCTGTTAGATTTGACTTGTTGTTCTTTATTACAGGGTAGACCCAGATAGTCCGTTACATAGCGACTTGCAGGTCTTAAAAGAAAAGGAAGGAGTGGACTACATTCTGCTCAATTTCTCTTATAAAGTGAGTACTGTTATAAGATTTGTCAATTGTTTTGTTCAAGAAAAGAGTTTTTTTCTTAAAACTGATGGTTTGTTTATTTTTTCTCCATGTGACAGGATAATTTTCCTTTTGACCCACCTTTTGTACGGGTTGTCTCACCTGTACTTTCAGGAGGGTGAGTGTGCAGTTATCTTGCCCAAGTACAGTTTGGAAATGAAATGCTCGAGGAAAGTATTTTCTCACTGGGACTTAGTCCACATTTTTGTGTGCACAATTTTGAGATTGATTGTGGGAGAGCTTTACTCACATTACAAGTATTAGTAACTCCAAGTGTTTAACATTGTGCTGGCAGCTGTTGCTGATGTGTTGAAATGTCGCTTTTCTTACTTACAACCTTAAGTCAGATCCTTTGATGAATTTATGCGTTTATGCATAGCTTTATGTTGTTTTATGTTACTTCTGCATAGTACAGGCTATGTGGTTTGGTTATGACAGAGTGCAAAGTATTGCTTTTGACTCTTACAAGTAACTTGAAGCATTATCATACGTCTTTGTGATTAGGCTTTTGAACAAGACAATTCCTTCAGTGATACAGATCCATCATGTATCTCAAATTATCCAGGTTCTTTAAAGAGAAAGTTACATTTTTAATGGGTTAATTATCCATTGATACTATATTACATACAATAGATGTCAGTCAGGGTACCCCCAGTTTGTTGAAGCAGGCTGGAGTCTGACATGGTAGCTAAGCAATGGATGGGGTGGATGTGGATTGGGGTCAGCCGCAAAACATATTTTAGCCACAAAAAAAAAGTCCCACCAAAAAAAACAAAACATCAGCTCAAGTGTATGCTATATTGAGAGTATTTAACTGCTTTACCTTGATGTCAGACAACATGAAAATGAAGCAGTTATATCACTCTATTCAAAGCCAGACTCCACTGAGAAAAACAGTGATTTAACATTGCTGAACACACGAGCTGCTGGTCCAGCGGTGGATTTTTTTTTTTTTGTGTCAACATTGGCGTTGAAAAGGGTTAGTTCATATCCACCAAGGGCACACAAAAACACAAACTAACGAACTGATCGAAGCAGTGATAGACCAGATGCTTCTATGTTCAGTTAAATAGAATAACTATTTTTGTGAATGGAGTCTGGTGGCTTTAATGAGAGCATAAATGGGGAATTGAAGTTGTTAACGGCTTCTCCTTTTGGAATTAGCTGTCCGACATTAAGGTAAAGCAGTAAAATACTCTCAATATAGCATGCATTTAAGCTGATATTGATTTTTTTAATTAGGTGGGACTTTTTGGAGGTTGGACTCCAGCTTGCTTCTCCAAACTGGGGGCATGCCGACTGACATTTACTGTATGTAATACACTGTACAAGTAACCCATATAACCCCACTTCAAAAAATCTGAAATATCCATTTAAGGGTTCTGATTGTCAACAAAAGGCATAAACATCTACTTTGAAATGGAGTCTTTGCAAAAAAAAACGCTCCCACATGGCTATTCAAGATATTGTGAAATTAAATTGAAGCACAACAAATTTACAAAAAGCCCAGTGAATACTTTCCATATCAAATGTACCCATCTGTGTAAATATGTATTATTTAATTCTCACACACTTATGCTGAGTATTGATTTTTTTTAATTTCAGTTATGTTCTAGGAGGAGGGGCGTTGTGCATGGAGCTTCTCACAAAACAGGTTTGTAAATGAGTTTGAGACTTCGTGTGACACATTGTTCCTCAATTTAAACAGCAGAATAATTTTGTTTTATTTGTGCGTGTGTGTGTGTTTTCAGGGCTGGAGCAGTGCCTATTCCATAGAATCTGTTATTATGCAGATAAATGCAACTCTGGTTAAAGGAAAAGCCAGGGTGCAGTTTGGAGCCAATAAGGTAAGTGTTGTCATTAGTCCAGTCTCAGTGTGCTTTAAATGTACGAGGTTACACATCATGTTGTTCGTCCACTAAGGATGCCACAGTGAGGAAATTTTCACACTGGTTAATAAATTTGCGACAACACTGGTGTTACTGATTACAGCTGACATTATAGAAAGAGATATAAGAAAAGATATTTGTCGATGATGCTCAATATGTAGGTTGCTGACCTTTAATGTTGATGTTAGATCCTTAGATTTTTCCCTTACTTTGAGCAAAACAGAACAAGAAAAGGTTGTCGCGGCTGTGGCAGTGCCTGCTGTTCTTTTTAACGTTTTTTCTCTTTTGGACTCCCTCGGCCTCTTCATCTCCTTTTTCTCTCATAGTGTGTGCTCTTCTGCTTCCTCCTTAATCAACTTCTTGGTCTCCTTCATTCAGATCATACTCACCTCAGTACCTGGGACCTTATGCCTTGTGCATAAGGTCCCAGCTTGCTTCTGGCAGAGCCCACTGCCATCATGCCGCTATCTACACTTTGAATAGAAGTGTAGATGGCGTGACCGCAGTGAGCTCTGTGCTGTGGCTCTGCTGCTGCTGCACGGAGCAGACACTTTCAGTCTGTGATTTTACGAGAGTGGATTTTAGTTGCGGCAAGCAGCACATTTGAAGCACAATGAAGCCCTAAATGTGTTGCAGTTGTGTTTTAGTGGAGAAATCAAGTGAAGGGAAATAGTGTCCCAAGGTACCATTTACACTTGTCATTTCAAATGTCTTATAATAACCTAGCTGTAAATGCTTTTCCCTCCAACCATTTACTACTACTGGCTCTTTATCGGAGCCAGTAGTAGAAAGATTACAAGAAGGAGTTAGACGTAAGAGGATGTGGAATGACAAAGTAGCAACTTCCAGGATTGAAAATGAATTGAACTGAACATGCTAAAAACTGCGGTTTGTTAAATGGCCACTTGAGGCTGGCTCCAAAACTGAGTCCATCCCACAGCCACCCATGTTAAAACGCTCAACTTTACAGCTGAAATGAATGTGTTTACAGGTACATAAAATTGTTTTGGTGCCTATAGATTATTTCCCATACATAACAACTGTACGGGGAGTACATTTTTTTAACATTACTCCCTTTTTAAATTTTAGTAAAACCTAATGCTATGCATAAATAAAGGTGTCCCAGCTAGCAGGTTTTGGTTCTAAAAAAGTTCTAAGAATGGTACAATGCAATCAATGCAGTGTTTTAGTAATGTTTCTAAGGGCAGGTTTTCTTTCAGTCCCCAGAACAGTCTTCTTAAAAGTAAGGGTAACATTCTTAACAAACATCAAAAAATGTTACAAATGGTTTTTTTTAACATATCACATTACAGGAATGTTTCATAAAAAATCTGAATGTTGCTTTTAAAATGTTCTTCCTTTGTTCTCATGTAACATGGTGGGAATGTTAGATGAAAGAACATTGGATTATCTGTCACCTCTCAACAACACCAAAACATCTTCAGGATGGTGCAGTTAAAACGTTACACCTTAGTCAGCATTTAACCTTTAAGGAACATTATTTGAAATGATAACCATCCTTAAAATGATCTTTGAACATTAGATCAAAATGTTTTTCTTCAAAACTTTATTGCAACTTGTAGGTAACGTTAACCAATGCTGTGGGAATGTTTCCTGCTAGCCGGCGTGGCCACTTTGAGTAACATGCAAAGCATCACCTTGAGCTCTCAGTTAGAGGCAGCCCTCGCTCCTCCACAGCTCTACACCTCATATGTAAACATGGCCACCTTGTGTCACTTCCCACTCCAAAAATTCAAGATGGTGATGGTTAAATTCTAAACTCAAGGCTTCAAAATGGTAGTTTACAGACCAATGGGTGACAGCACACTGGCTTCATCCATTATTTTTATACAGTCTGTGGGAATAGCAGCAACACAGTTCCTCTGCCACATAGAAAATAGGAGCAGGAGTTTTTTTTAATTGTAGTTTTTTATGTAGTTCGTACTGCATATTGAAGAATTTCTGTCTGTCCTACATAACATTACTTGTTTTTCAGAACCAGTACAATCTTGCCAGAGCACAACAGTCGTACAAATCCCTTGTGCAGATTCATGAAAAGAATGGTGAGTAAATATTCCTTTATGTTTGGGGCACACACTGGGTGGATTGGATCTATTGGCAAAGGGGTTTCTCTTTCTGTTTTCACAGGCTGGTACACACCACCTAAAGAGGATGGATAAGGAGCTACTACCACTATGCACTGGGAACATGTCTTTGGGTCAAAGTATCTTGTTTTCTTTGGAATATTTTCCCCCCTCTGACTTAACTGGGGATATATCATCTTTCTCGCGGAAACCATCTCGTTGGCTCATCTGACAAGTATTCCTTTTGCCCCGCTCCGGGAAAGACTTTATTCTGGTATGACTTTGCTTCTCCCCTCAGTGTTTTAGTGAGGAGGATGATGTGAGGGGTATCACTAGTCCTGTTTTCTAAATATGCTCATTTGTCTTTAAAAAAAAAACGAAAAAAAAACCTTTTCTCCCTTGAAATGTGGGGAAATGCTTTTTCTTTAGCTGCTTCGACAAAGTGGGCTTCATAAACAGTCAGTTACCCCTCTTTAAATGGGAATTTTAACACAAGATTGATACTGAAGCTCTTGATGTGGCACCTCACAGCACCTGTTTTTATTGGCCGCATTTTTTCCCCCATCTCATCTCAATAAATTTAGATGACCTTCAAACTTGGTATCCTTTAGCTCTTACTTTTTAAAATGTGTGGAGAATATCGGGCCAAGCAGAATCGAAATGCTGCAGTGTTGAACTAAGATTAACTGTTGTTCGTGAACAAATCCACCAGTGGTTGATAATAAAAACAGGGCCAATGGAGACAAAATAACTCAGAATCTGCATGTTGCATATCTTGGGAAGATATATTTTCATTAGAGAATGAAATGACTGTTGCAGCATCATTTTTTGGAAGTTTTAACAGAGCTAATGTTGAAGAGCTCATTTTGCCTCGTTTCTTTAAACACAGCGGCCCTGCAAGCCATCAGTTTGGCGGCTGTTCTTTCTGTTGACCGTAGCTGTAGAGGTTGATGGCTAGTTTAACGCTGAAAATGAAGCCCTGTGTGTGTGCAAAGATAGCGACATAACGCACAGGAGCCTCGTCTCAACCGCTGTTACGAACAGGGTTCCCACTGCCATGAAATTCTTGGAAAAGTTATGAAACTGTTTTCAAGACCTTGAAATGGTTTTGAATCAACAGAATGTTTGGGAAAAGTTTTGAAAATACATCGTATCAGTTATAGTTTAAAATGTGCTCATAAAAATCCCCAATCAGTCTTACCTTACACGAAATATGTCCCTTGTATTAATAATTTAAAATCTAATGCTGTCCTGAAAGATCACTAGTATCCTGTGATACATGTCGACCAAACCGACATTACCAACACCATGTCCTCTTTAAGACGAAATAAACGCGCTGTCACTTAAGAATAGAAACAGGAAAATGCTGCAAAGCAGTAGCTAGCTGGTTAATCAAGGCTTTCACACATGATATTTTGGAATCCTAAGATACTAAATATTTACAGTCAGAGTGATAAATCGCTAAATGATGCTGGTAACCGTTACTATCAATGGACAGCTTACGTTAGCATGAGTTGGAGGCTGCTGCAGTAATGTTACAGTAATACAGAATAGCTGAATCACTAAATCTCAGTTTATAGAACAAACTATTAACAGATCATTATTTACAGACAACACTAACGATACCTGGTGATTCAATCAAATATACATGTTTGATTCATTCACTGCGTGACGTGATCCGGACATCTATACATGTATAGATGTTCGGATATGAAAAATCCGCCCTCAGTGTTAGATCTTAAATTCATATGGACGAGGAAAACCCGACAGCAATCTACCCTACATTATTAAGCAATCGTTAACGCTCCGGTTCAGGCAGGTTCCAAAAACAATGTTAGAGAATGACTTTAAAGCATACATTTGTTTAACAAGAAAAATATACATGCAAACATGTCAAAATTAAAAACCAATCACATCAAATTGCATTTTAATTATATCTAAATGATCTTTGGTTTTCAATTCCCCAAAAGTACTGTTACATGGCGGTCTGGTCTATGCATCTTGTTGGTGGTGGGAATTGGCGAGTAAAGATGGCGAGCCCTAGCAGTTTGCTTATCCGCAAACTCCTGGGGAGTGTGTGTTTAATAATTTAGGGTTGTATCACTATATAGGTCTACCAATATTTAACCGAGGTCAAATAAAGTCATGGAAGTGGGGTAAATCATTATGGGAAACTTTTGAAAATGAGTTGTTAAAAATGCGTGGGAACCCTGTATAAAAGATAGTTGGATTTGATTTCAGTCAGTGTTAAGCACTGGCTTTACAGAGCGAATAAATGAAGGGTGGTTGGATGTGTTGTTTTCAGAATTTTGCCCGGTTTAGCAGCAAAGTTGTATGTCACATCTTTCTGGCATACATCGATTGCAGTGGGTTGCCCCTTCTGTGTTTAGAGTTGAACTTCTTCCTTGTTAAATGACATCGTCACACATGCAGCCGGATTTGTCTCCAGTTTTTTTTTTCCTCAGTCAGCAGCTAAACATCCACCTTTTGCAGGGCTTCCTTTGCCACAACAATGTACCACGAATACATTTCTGTGCCATTTTTGGTGCAAAAAAAAAGACGCATCTGTCAGAGCTGACCTGATACTCTGTATGACGCTGTAACGTTGACCATGCAATATACGTCACTACTGCTGTTCCCCGTTCTGCAGGGACACACGCTGTGTCCACAGTCTGTTGGCTCTTTTGCAGTTTATTTGTTAACACTGACTGCAAAAGTATGTTTGAATGGCAACTCAGGTAACAAACAACACTTAGGAAGGGGATCTGTACGTGTTGAGTTTGGGGTTATTTTCTTGGATTAATTAACGCTCTGCACCGCTGACATTTAGGTTTACTCACCCGCTGATCTGATGTCAGAAAAACGTAATGAGCTTTACAATAATAAGGGCCACGTTTCTTTTAATTTGAGATGCCATTTTAACAGTATTGCAGGAGCATGATGATCACCCCATTAACGGCTCATCAATACCTACTGTTGTATTTTAATTTTTTTCTCTTCCCAAATACTGAAGTAGATTTGATTTCAGTGCGTGATCTCTGAAGTATTCCGAATAAAATCTGTATCTATATATTTGCACAAATGGCAAAAATGTGCCTGGAGAGGTCAATTATAACAACAAACAAATTCTGAGCAAAATATTTTAAAATAATTTTTTTTTTTTTCTTAACACACATCCTGTTGTTACATGAGGGGGAGGAATCATCAGGTCTCATGTCCTCACCTGAAGGGCCCGTGCAGTCAGAGGGGATTTTCACAGAGCGTGCCTCTCTGACTGGACTGTGTGTTGAAAAGATTCATTTATCTCGACTCTCGATTCATCTTCTGGCACCGACAAAACATGATCAAGTCTGGCACCGGTGGCTCGCTTCGTGTTTTCTTTTCTTTTTCATTTTCCATTTGAAGAAATTTTGACCATGTACAGTAATTTGTAAACTTGCATCAAGTTTATGAATAAAGAATTTTAAGATTATTGCTGTTTTACTGGTTTCCATATGTATTATATTTCACTGTTACTTAATGGATTGCCGATGTATTGGACTAATTAATGATAATAAAATGTATAATGACGAGGATAACGAAGCAAAAAACTCAATTGCCATTGAGGAGCTTGATATTTAAATGAATCAATATTTAAAAAATAATTTGAATGTAGCTGCAAATAGATATGCCTATTTCTTTGTTGTTGTTTGTTTGTTTGTTTGTTTGTTTGTTTGTTTGTTTGTTTTGTTTTATTTTAGGAACCCTTTTGCAACAACTTGGCCAAGAAACTACAGATGAGACAGCCTCTTGGTAAGTTCTAGCTTTTTCTTTTACCATGTCTATTTTTAATTTTGCAAAGTCCCTTCTCAAATAACTTAAACTGAAACTATATCCAACTCCACAATCCCTAAAAAAGACAATTAACAATATTCTCCAGTCACTATCAGTTGACATATTTACATTTTCTTTAAAATCAACTTGCTTTTGAATAGTTTTTATTATAACAGGTGATGTCCCCCTTTATAACTATGTATAAGTACTCCATAAAAACTACATCTTGTATTCAATTCTGAAGTATTGTCAGCAAATTGTACTTGATATAACAAAAAATTAAGTGCTTGTGATGAATGGCTCATTTCCTAATGTCAAACACTGTAAATATTACAGGATAATTATTCATGTGTGAGCAGCATTTCTATGTGTTAATCTGGAGTGTAATCTGTAAAATCCTTATTCATATAGACATTTTTTGCCAACTAGGGAGTTAAAAAAATAATTGATGAAATATTGCTTCTGCACAAGTATTTTTTTTTTTTCACCTTAAAAGTTTGACTCAATTTCAGGCTAAAGTTACTTTGCAGGTGGAAGATTTTTTGCTTTAGCAATGCATTATGTTTGAGAAGTTTATCACGATTTATATGAAAACATGTCAGAACTGTACTTGAGAACAGTACTTCAGTAAATATACTTAACTACAATTTACTGTTGGCAACAGTAAGGAGCATTAGAGCTTCATGATATGCAAAAAAAAAAAAAATCATCTTCACTAAAATGAAAGATATATATATGTGATTTTGCTGGGGTTTGTACCGAACAATAATTATTCCTCTACGTCTGGAATATGATCTTTGGCCGGGGCATCTTTATAGCAGTTTCTTTTAAAATGGCATGTTGTGATACATTTTACCTTATCAAATAAAAAAAATAAATAATAACAGTAATAATAACATTTTGGCCCCAAGGAGCATCGGCCCAAATCTTTCCCCTCTTGTGAAGCAGAATTAATGGTATACATCAGACCTCCTGCCTGAGTCTAACTAGAACATGCAATATGTTTATTTTGAGCGCAGAGTGTTTTTTTTAATGACATTTTCAGACCACAGATTGTGCTCTCAAAAGCAGAAAATTCATTACAGGTCTTATGAATTGTTGTTTTTGACACCATTCAACATTTTTAAACACGCTAGTTTTAAAGAAGAGCCACTCTGTTCAGAGGAGCTCACAATAAATTTGACTTTGTTTAAGGGCACAATAAATTATCCACATTTAGTTGGAGGGCAGATGAAGCATAGACTTTTTTTTCAATAGCAGGGTGCTGAATTAAGCTTTGTGGCTGTTTAGTCCTTTTTTCCAACTAGTATTGCCCAATATCGGGAATAATAGTTCTTCTACACCTACAGCAGGACCCGTGTGCAAGCTCATCAAAAAACAAAACAGGATGCAACAAGAACTGTTTAATATCTATTAGGGTAAGACCAAATAATACAAAAGTAATACACAAAAATGTATTTCCTCATTTACTCCACTCATGGAGACACAGCCTCCTCAAACGTTTCATTCACTTAATTAGAGCATATTTCTATTGAGTGTGTTTATCCATGGCAAATATTTACCTCACCTCAAGTAATTATATATTTATATCTAGTTATGATATAGTACATGATAATACATATCAAACAACATACAGTAGATGTGGGAACATGGGGGAGTTAATGGGAAATGGCTTTCCAAAGCTTACATGAAATGCAGAGTATTAGTATCCAATGCACTGCAGTTCCTGCTGCACGATTACTACACAGCTGTAGTTTCCAGGATCACATTAACTGTGTTGTATGTACATATGGCAAAAATAAATAAATCCAAAAGTGGCCTGTTTGTTCATCACTTAAGACATCACACTTAATTTCTAGAACTGATCAGCTTAACTTTGTGCAAACAAACAAGAGTGTGAATGGTTACAGTTCATGGGGTTATATTTCATGACTACTGTATGTGCATCTGCTGGTGAAAATGTTATGCAGTTGTAAAATTAAACTAGTGGTGTCCAACTTGAAAACAGGCTCATTTTTCAATTCATAACAGCATATGTTATGGTCCTTACGACTATATTTGCCTGCACAACAGGACCTCACATGATCCTAATAAGTCTATATTCATGTTAGTATTGCTCCACTGTGATTTTCTGTGAATTCAGTTTACACTGATGTCAACAGGTAACCCAGTGCAAAACATTATTTAAAAATTAGAATTTAAAAAAATCTTATTCCCACAGCCATGGAAAGACACAACGGACATGTGCTTCAAACTCATCCACACATCATCCAAAATACACACAAAAACAATACAAAAACTAAAAAGTAAAACAACAAACAGCCTATTGAATACCACATCATCACAATCAGACAAGACGACTCACAGGTTTTGAAATAACGAGCATTCAGACACGAATCTTCACATCTGTTTCAAGTCTAATACTGTATTACTGTAATCACCACCTACTGAATCTTGAAGACATTTTCAAAGACTTGAGTGACACTGAAGTCAACATGACGCTGTCTCTGACTGCAACAGATAGTCTCTCTTTCAATTTCATCTCATAAAGAAATAATTGGCTTGAGTTTTATATTTTCTTTTATATAAATATCATATTACACCTACTCATAGAATAACACCAACAGCCACGAAAATAACACACTAAGGCCTGAAATCCAGAGCTTCAGAAACAAGTAGTCATTTAAGCATTTACATGTAGGGGTAAAGTGGGAGAATTTGCCAAAGGGGTGAAAACATCCATCACTTCATACAATGCTATGACCACCTACAACAATGATTATTAATATTTACTGTATGTCCAACCTGCAAATGTTTTGGTTTTCTTTTAACCTGTACAACATTGATTTGGAATGTTTTATCCAATGAACTGCAATCCTAAATACTGCATGTGCTTCGTTTGAACATGTAATAATAATTAATTTCATTGAAATCAACCCGCTAAACATTTAACCAGTGTGTAATGATGAAATCAAACACCCCGGATGGTTGAATAATGGCGACTGAAAGGAGACAAAAGCCCGACATGTTGACACTTTTAGGGCTTCTACAGGGAGAATTTAAAACCAGTTGTCACACCTTTCCTGAGAATGTAAAAAATGGAATTAAACAGAGAGGTTCACTGACGCAGAGCAATTTCTCATCAGTATGTATAAAAAAAACCCCACACACAATCAGGTCACCAAACATGAACTGCAAAAGATTTTCTTTTCTTAGGGAAATAATCTACTTGATAAATTTTGTGCTAGTATCCCTTCTGGCAAATGTCTTCTGATTTTAATCTTTTACTCATCTTCCTCTCAAATTTGATATTTTTTATAAATATTTCGAAATGCCAACTCTGTCGTCCAGATTTTAGCCAAAGTTCTCATCACAAAAGTAGCATACAAAGTAAGAAAAATATTGGCCAATATCCAGATGGTAATATGGTCATATAAATAATAAGACTTATTTACTCTCAATTAAAAGAACTTGTTTGACATTATTTGCTTTTATGCGGAGAAGTTGATGGAAGGATAGATACTACTATCATGTCTATACGCTAAATAGAAAGCTTTCACTAGCAGCTGGTTAGCTTAGCATAAAGTCTAAAAGTAGAAAACTTGAAACTGCTAGCTGGGTATGTGTTAATTAGTGAGTTTTAGCGGCATATTAAGCACTAATTGTAGATCCTCTTCCTGTAAGATGCAACAACGTGCTGCCACAAACTACCACCTATCTCTGTCAAAGCAGTGCTCAAACATTATTCAAAATTGTCAGAGACAAGTTTGAGAGAGAGACTGAATAAATAACAGATATGAAAAAATAAGTAACCACCGTAACATTTTCACTGGCCTCCATGCTACTTTCTTCTGTTTAATAACCCTGTTTTTCTGCCCGTTAGTGACGTCAAACATGACCCACCATCTAAAACAAAACAAAAAAGGCATTGCTAAGGCCTACTTTTCTACTGCTGAGCCATGTTCATGGCTCTGGTCTTCTGGCAATGGAAAAGCAGTCTATCATCTATTTTTAACATTTGAAAAACCCTGTATACACACGTGCTAACTGAAGTTTTCCCCTTTTTCCAGTCTTTATGCCAAGCTAAGCTAACCAGCTGCTAGTGCTATTTTCATATGTTACAGTGGTGTCAATCTTCTAATCCAACTCCAAGCAAGAAAGCGAATAAGCCCATTTTTCAAATAGTTGAATGATAACTATAAAGAGACTTGTCAGCTGAACATCAAATGTTTTTAGTTTTTGGTGACCTTCAAGGCTAATGAAAGTAAACTTTTGACGACATAGCTACTACGGCAAATAAAAAAAGCACATAAAAAGTCATAAAAAGATGTTAAGAGTGTGACACAGGCTGAGGAGTCACTGAGCACAGATGAACCTACCTGAATAAACTGATGAGGCTCAGGGGATTAGTTTGAGCTGTGTTTCCCTTTGAAAGCAACACGCACATTGACCCGCTAAAACTGAGCAGCATAAGAGATTAAAAAGTTTAAATAACTGGCTGTTGATTTAAATGTGAACCAACTTAAAATATTAAATCCCACGTGTGTCAGAATGCAATAAAAGTACATTTCCACCAAAAGACTTTTCTCTACATTGTTCTGGTTGGATTCAGCTTGTACAGTGTTATAACGACGGGCACCTAATTCTGAATTGTGTTCTTAATTGATCCCTTTTTATCTCCCCCACTCTGCAGCCTCGCCCCCTCCTCTGCCCTACATCGGGTCGTCGTAGTTGTAAGTGGGAGCTGCTGAGTACTGGTTCTGCTGCATGGCTCCCTGCGCGGCTCCCATGGCCGCCTGCTGGGCCGCCTCCTGGACGTGGGGGTTCTTCCAGGCTCCAGAGGCCCACTCCTCTTGGGCCTTTCCCAGGCTGCCACCACTGCCACGGTAGAAGTTATGAACCTGCCAAAAATTCAAAAGGTATTTCATCGTCATTACTGTCTATCAGGAAAAAATGTCTACAGTATCAGAGTTGAGCTGAAATCAAAATATATTTCAGCTAAGCAGTACAGAAGAAACATTTTTTAAAATTTCTTTTTAACATTAGTGTTCTCCAGGCGCCATTAATTGTTTGTACCACTGATTATGCTGGTACTTTAACTTGATTGGTGGTATATCTGTGAAGGTGGCCACCTGCTGGGTGACAGATGTTATCAGCCTTTGCTTGGTCCTATCTGTGATTTGAGCACTCTATACTTAGCTCATGACTGTGTACATTATGTGGCGTTCACGTCAATACGATATGATTGGAAACTTGATCCACTGAGGATTAAATTACTGTGTATTGACAACGTAACACCATATCCATTGATTTTTGGTTTAATGACACTGAACAATGGTCTTTAGCTTTTGTGAGGACTAAGTTAAATATATTAAAGCTTAACTAGTTTGCACTTCACTTAAATACCTACATATTGTGAACTATCCTGTTTTCAGAATGTAATAGAAGTAACAGAATAGGAACCTAAAAGCATGACATACCTTTACTACCTTCTAGAGATTGCCTACGTACAGGGTTCAGAATTTTGGGATAAACTGCTGGAACTAGCGACTCGTTGCTGTAAATTTGGACAGTCTGGTGATTTGCGTTCACCAGTCGAACCCAAGACAGAAAGATAGATTTTACGCTAGCCAGACCCACTTTTTTGTACAATGTGGCAAAGCACTGAACATGTGGGAGCAGCCAATGATTCAGTAGGTGATGAAATAACAAGAATGTAAAAAAAAAGTACCAGTTATTTTATTTCTGTGTCTAGGATGGATGTCCTTCTACCGGATATCAGTGGTAACAATAATAAGTAAGGTAATTAGCTGTCATTTTTAAGTTGAAGTGAGGTAGCCTAGTTTGCTAGCTTCCACTTTTCGATTGGAATCCAAACTTAATAGCATGATGGCTCCATAACCAAGTGTCAGTGTGCATAGGCTACAAGTTCATTCTGTACTCATGTCAGTAGCATATCACGGTTCATTCAAGTTGAAAGTGCATCTCTTAACGTCACTGGCTGGACCCAAAATGTCACTGGAAATGCTTTTTCCACAAATGTTAAAAAAAAAAAAAAAAAATCATCTTTAAAACATGAAAAAATAATGCAAAATAGTGTTGGTAATAATAGCAGCAGTATCATTATAATAATAATAATCATTAATATTTGAATTTAGTCATTTAAATTTCAGTTTGACTACAGAGAGCCTTTTTACCAAATGAAAGCTCACTAATTGCAAATTTCTGCTTCTGGAGAAGAGGCTCAAACAGTTTAGAAGGGATTTTTTGGCTGAAAGAAGAATGTAGAAATGTCTTGGTCACCTTTGTGAGGGCAATGAAGGAGAGCACAGCCACCGCAGTGAACATGATGGTGGGAATCAGCATGACCACAGCTGAGCCGATGTTGGTGCTAAAGAAGGTGATGGTAGCCAGCCAGCCACTGACGGAAACAACAAAAGAGTTAGTAACATCTCACACCTATGGCACTCATGACCTTTGACAATACAAAATTGTTTTCCATCTGTACAGGGGATGTAGGAGAATTCAAGGGAGGCAAAGAAGCAGAGACATGAGGCAAAAATACTGTGCCAGGTAAAAAAGACAGGTGCATGCTGGTGCAGTTATTTTAAAAGCTTGGGCGCCTGATTTGCCCGAATCTGCAACAAAACACTCCCCAAAGTCATAGCTCAGTCAGTTCTGAACACTCAGATATGATCAACATGTTTTTAGATTCAGTGTGACTTACACTTCCTTAGCATAGCATAATCTCTCCATCAGAAAATGAACATGCAAGAACCTGCTTAAACACGCTCCTTATCATGAATGAAAGTCATGTGAAAGTAGTCTGTACATCAGTGTTATTCAGCTCGAGGCCCACATGCCAGATATGGAGCTGTACTTTGTTCAGTAAATAAGGTGACAAAGTGCATAAAAACCCATCAAATTACAGCTTGTATATATTTTTTTTTTTAAAGTGCAAGGGAAGGATCCCCCAGACAGGGCAGCTGTGGCTCAGCAGGTAGAGCAGGTCGTGCACTAAATAAAAAGGTTTCCTGTTTGATTTAAAAACTGATGAGCAGGTGGCACCATGTATGGTTGCCTCGGTCACCAGTGTATGAAAGGGTTAAAGTGACTTGTAGTGTGAGAGCGCTTTGAGTGGTCAAATGACTAGAAAACTGCTATGCAAGTCCATTTAACATTTACCAGAATCCCCGGCAGACATCTGTGCTAATTATGTCTATATTAATTATTAATGTTTATTAACTTGACCTCGGTCGAAGCAAATTGAGTATCCCTGCTGTACAGCCATGGGCTTATTGCAATCTGGTAATTACTAAACCGGAAAACTTTTAATTGTGCCAGTTTGCCAAAATGTGAACAAATAGAGGGTTTCAGTACAGTCTGAGGTGGGGCCCTCAAAGTCTGACTTTGAAAACCTCTAGTTTAAGGTAATATGAGTCACTAATTGAGGGCTTTTCTGTTCTCTATGTTGATGTAAAAGTTTTGTCTACATCCTGTGTGAACCACAGTGTCCTGTCAGACAAAAGTTAGCCTGTAGATTAAACAGTTCTCACCTTTTAATGAACTGTGCTGTTTGTAAATGATAAAGAAAATCTTCTTGATGCAAAATAATGAACCATCTGAAACCTGGAGTGACATCACTTTTCTTTTGCTGCATTCAGACGCCTTTCACAAGTATTTAAACCTTTGTACTCTGCAAATTTGTGCCATTTTTGTCAAAGACATGGGGAACAAGACAATGAGAAACTTGGTAAGAAATGTATCACAAACTGCAAGAAATTAGTAGATTTAAAAAAATATTTTTAAAAAGCTAGGGGTAAATGTCTAGGGAAAAGGCTGCATTTATAGCTTACTGTCATTATTACATATTTAAAATAATGTTACAGAATTATTATAATTTTAAGCACTTTTTCCAGGTCATTTCCTTGTCTTTTTTTATTTTAAATTATTAGGTTAATATTTATGCTTTCAACCGTTCAAGTTGGGTGACAAATCATATATGGAGAAACAGAGCAAATGCAGATGCTTGCATAAAGGACACAAGAAGTCACTGAATGGTTTGCGGAAGAGTATGAAAATGATGTGAACCACCATCATCAAAAATCCAAATGATCCAATATATTTCAGCAGAGGATCAACTCTTGCAAACAACGTCATGTTGTTTTTTCTTTTACGTGTCACCCATCTGTATTTGCACTTCATATCAAACACATTGAATATCCGTGTTTGGTTCTAATCCGTTCAGAGCTCTTACCACACTCCCCAGCCAGGAATGCCGACCGTCTGGATAATACTGATCACCACCTGGGCCATGAAGACGAAGAAGAAAGCCATGAAGTTGAAAGAGCTGTCGGTCCTGCACAGAGAGAATAATAAACGTCAGAAATTATGCGATTCAGCAGAAAGAGGAACAAAATGTTGAGTAAGCTCCGAGCGCTCACTTGAAGGCCTTGTAGATGGGCCTGAACCAGCACACGTAGGAGCAGGGCGTGAAGAGGATCAGCCACAGGATGGCCATGCCGAAGTTGGTCGCTCCGCCACCTCCACACATCCACGCCAGGCAGCCAATCAGATTAACAGCCAGTGTGGCACTATTCACTGTCAACGCCGCAGAGAGAGAGCGAGGAAGACCAAAACATGACAGACTGAAGACAAAAGTCTCCATGGTGAAGATCCCACAGGCCGCGTTACTCATCATTCAGCAGGACTGAATCACTATGAATCTCAGCGACGACTCAACACCAGATTCTCTGTTCTACATCAAAGCTATAATGGAGACTGGAGCTACGCTTAATTTAGCACACACAGCACACAGATTCTGCTCTACAGGTACCAAACATCCTGCATAAACTAGTCTACTTGTCACCAGACTTACATTCTTGTTTTCAAATGGCAGAACCTATGAAGTGACAAAAAAACACCATGATGCTCACGTGAATGTTACAATTCAACTACTGTTACCGCTAAGAGCTGCAACTGTGACACCGACCACTGTGGCCTTAGCGCATACCAGACTCCCTTAAAAAATCATTGACTTTTGTGAGTTGTTTCGTGGTGAGGGTTTGTTGGCTGGCTCACAGAGTTCAGCGTAACACAGCTAATGAATTTGTCTGATACCAAACAGAACTGTCAACTCATCACACTCCGTTTCCATCTTCAGTCAGACATTGTGTCCTGATTTCCCTGGAGGAGGAAGATTCAATTTTACCAAACCGATCACTGGAGACCAACATATCAACCCGAATCGAAACATCATCTCAGTCCACACCGATGCGCAACGATGCCAATATGCTTGTTTCGCCTGAGGTTTTAAAGAGTGGAACAAAGCAAAGCAAAAACAAAACAATGATGTTGGGCAAGGAAAACGTGTCAGTTTAGGACAGCTTTGTTAGCGGCGTCTATCTTGTCTACAGTGCCCACCATTGTTGGTATTGATCTTTATTGGTTGTGGTGCACCCCTTAATGACGCTTAACATCAGCTTGACAATGGCATTTGTCCCGCTCGTGGAGCTGATTGGCTGGTTGTAATTCTCCCTCATGATCGTTGGTTGTTTTTTTTATTTTAACTGAAAAAGCCAGACAAATTAGTCAACTCTGTGGAGTGAGTAGGTTCTGAGGTCTGAATGCAGGCAACTAATGAATGCTTTCTTAACCCTGTGAATCGCAAGCAAATTGGTTTGATTTCTTTCAAAAATATGAGAAGAAGGCAATGAGCAACGAAAGACGAAATGACTAACAAATTTGCAAGAAATCAGGAAAAAGTACAAGACAATTGCCTGAAAATTAGTTTTAAAAAAAAAAAAAGTTAAAAAGCAAACAAACTCAGAAATGACCTGCAAAAAGTGCTTAAAAAATGAAATAATAATGAAACAATAATGAAATAATAATGAGTCAAATATAGAATTTAGATAATTATATTTATAGTGTTTTCCCTTGCTTTTTTTTTTTTTAAAGATTATTTTTTTGGCATTTTTGCCTTTATTAGATAGGACAGATCAACAGTGTGAGAGGGGGAGAGAGAGGGGATGACATGCAGCAAAGGGCCACGAGCTGGACTCGAACCCAGCGGCCGCTGCGGCAAGGACAGTGTCATTCATGGGGCGCCTGCTTTACCCACTAAGCCCCGGCCCCCCCCCCCCCCCTTTTTTTAATTTTTTTTACTTAGCTTTTTAAAAATATATTTCTTAAATCTTCTAATTTCTTGCTTTTTTCAAACACTTAGTACTAAGTTGCCCCAAACCCTTTCTTCCATGTTTCTGAGAGAAATCACACCAGCTTACTCAGGTTTCAAAGGTTTGAATTACTTGTGAAAGGCATTTGAAAGCAGCACAAGAAAAGTGATTTCACTCCAGGTTTCAAGGGGTTAACTGATTAATCTTACAATCATTTTTTTGATTGATAGATAAGTCTATTTAATGACAAAAAAAGACTCTGTTTTTCCCAGAGTCAGAGATGTCTTCAAACATCTTGTTTGTTCTGACCAACAGACCAAAACTCAAGGAAACCAGGGAGATTTGGCAGTTAGCTTGAAAAATACCTCAAAGCGGTTGTTTTTAGGGTGACCTGCAGGCCACCTGGTAGAGTGTACACCCCATACAGCGTGAGTCCTTAACAACGGCCGGGTTTGAATCTGACCAGAGGCCATGGGAGGATTATGAAACAATGTGCCTCTGGGAATACATGTGCAAAAGGCCCCAACATGCCTCTTACATAGGATACACAGACTTTGTGCTGGCTTTGCCTCTTGGTGTTTTTTGTGTCTCTTTGTCAGCATCCTTTTGTGGTTTTGTATCTTTTTGGGGTAATTTTGTGTTTCCTTGTAACTGTTTTGTGTCTCTTTAAAGGTCAGATTATCCTCCTGGCCGATTATTGGGGCCAATATTTGGCATTTTACTTATTATCTGTGTCAGCGTATTATTCCAATGATCGCTGATAAAATTAATTTATTAAAAAGTGCAAATAAAGTGTCGGCATGGGAGGAACTTTTACTTTGTAAAACCTTGGGGAGCTATTTTTATTTTTTTATTTCTATTTAAATTTTCAGTTGACTTTATAAAAACAGTTGCTGGGAACTTTCTGTATATGATGTTGAACATTTAAGTTTTGATGAAACATCTTGTAAAGGCATTTAAACAGGTTTTGTGTTGGAGTTTGTTATATTCCAAATTCTAAATATTGACAGAAAGATTTTCATTTTTATTGTAAATGCATATCGATTCCTAATATCATTTTTTGTTCTCATTAGCCACTAAGAATCCAAATCAGCATCGGCCCTGAAAAACCGAACCCATAGTTCCTTGTCTTTGTTGTCTGTTTATGTCTTTTTAGAGGTCAATTTGTCTGTCTTTGACATATATTTATGTATTTTTTGTGATTTTGTACCTCTTTATAGTTCCTTTTCGTATCTCTGTGGTCATTTTGGGTCATTTCCTAGTCGACTGTGTTGATTTGAGTGACATTTTGCAAGTGAAGGCCAAAGGGCCCCCTGACACTTTGGGCCCCTGGTCCCGTGCCCGGTAGGCCCGTTCAGTAATCCATCCATGCCCGCAGCCTTTTGCTGTGTGTCATCTGCTCTCACTACCCCCTTTCCTTTCACTTTCCAGCTGTCTATACTAAAATAGGCTATAAATCTAAAAAATAACAGTCATTTTCTGCTGATCAACCTTGTTACTCGAAACAAAGAGAAAAAAGCAAATGTGTCAAACAGACACACAATTTTTCAATCTTTGTATAAAAACCCACAAGAAAACAGACACCTGACAGTGAGACCGGTCAGGCTGGTCTCACAGCTCTGCTGGAGTGTCTCTCATGTTGGACTCATGATGTTTTGGGTACAACAAAGAGACAGGGCATGCAAACACAGAAGCCATGGACACGTTAACAGCTTATATCATGATGCAGGCAACATACAAGCTGAAACCTTAACTGTCGTTAAAGATGTACACGTAGAACTGCAACTCAACAGTCAACACCCAAACTTTTAGTGCAGGTGCACTCACAGATCCAGAGGTAGTAGAGCCTCTTGCACATGGTGCGACGCTGGTCTGGGATCTCATTGAAGTCTTGGTAAAAACATGGCTTGAGGGGGATGAACCGAGGAAGGGGAGGGAAGTTGTTTTCTAGGACACAAAGGCACAGTTCAGCGCAGCTGCCCACACACAAAATACATAAAGAAATGAAGACAGCTGCACGATGGATTACAATTTAGCCATTATAAATGTGCTGTGCACAGACCCCAAAATCACATGCACACTATGTGGCCGAACAGAGAGGAGAAGCTTACCTGCCATGATGACCTGTCAGTATTTTCCTCCACTTGCAAACACACAGACGTCAATCTCAGCTGCCTTTTAAACCAAACTGCAAAGGAAAAAAATTATATTAAGTGCAGCATCACTAACACACATTATGCTCTTCTTGTGGGCAACAGGGCCACAGTCCTCCATAGGCCTCCCTGTGGATGCATGCACACACTTCACTGCAATAAAAGACTTGAAATCCCCATGTGATTTCATTAAAGGTGCTGCCCAGCCTTTCCAGTGCATCCACCCATACTGCTGCATCATTCATTAAATCGACAAACATGTTTTCTTGACCACACATTACAGCTGTGTGATCCGCGCGGTGGGAAACTGTGGCCTTGTCGCGAAAATGTAACCTATGGGTGCAAAATAGGCGTTTACAGGCCTGCAGAGTGTACAGATTGGACTATAACTGATACAGATGTTTGTTTAGCTCTTAAGTATTTCAATAAGGTGTGTAAAAAAACCGCCTCCCACGTTATCTGACTGTGTCTGTGAGCCACATTTCAATGCATATGATGGTGGATGTGGAGCAGGTCTGAAGGGCATCTTTCTACCACAAAATAAAGCAATCTGTGCCACGATAAACAGCCAGATCCAGGTTGATTTTAATGCATCGTGATGCTAAAACTGTCCTCTATGTGTGTTTGTTTCAGGGGATGGCAGTGATGCTGCAGTAGGGCACAGTGCATCGTGATCACAGGCGATGGAGGAGCGTCCTTCAGCCTGTGGTGCATCGGTGCTTGCTCTCCATCCGGACGCTGAGCAGGTCAAACACTTCTCACAATAAACCACCCGGGATACAGATTTCGAGGTTTTATTTAGGCTAGAATCCGGCTTATTTCAATGAAATAATTTCCTCCCTCCCGTAATGAATGGACATGCAGTGATTAAAACGCCTTACCTCCAGTTTAGTCCGAGAATGTCGCTAGAATCCCTCCGGTCGTTTAAATAGCATCCTATGGATCAATCTGCTTTAAAACACATCAGAGGAAAAGGCCAGATCTATCAAAGCTAACACACAAATATGTTACGTTATTCCTCAAATGATGGGTTTGGGAGTAAGGGGCGGTCACGTGACGTAAGGTCTTTTCTTTACGCACATATCCCCCTCCTCCTCATCCGCCGCTTTTACCCGCCCGGGCAGGACCGGGGCGCAAAGACGGGATTTGTTGCTGGCCTGAACTGACCAATGGGAAGGCAGGAATGTGTGGACAAGCCCCTCCCCCTCTCTGATGCTGTACACAGCGCCGAAAATCAGAGGACACATTACACAATCTGATCTGTGATTGGCTGCCTGATAGCACACTTAATTATACTACTATACAAATATTACAGCGAAAAATGAAAACATGTTTGACAGTCTTACTCTGAGACAAAATAAACTCACAGTGATAACATAAATAAATAAATAAATTTCATAAGACCTACAATTACTACTTTTTCAGTTGTTTTTTAGCCCAAATGACACATTTACGGCAAAGCAAGTTTATTTATGTAGCACAAATTATATACAAGAATAATTCAAAGAACTATATATAATGCATAAAATAAAAATTAAAAAAAAAAACAAGCAAACAGAAAGTACACCACATTGTAAGCATTTAAACACAAATTATGTGGATAGCAGCAATTCCAGACCGAAAAAAATGAATGAATAAATAAATAATGCATAAAGATGTAAGTTCAAGGTGCTCAGCGTTTATTTAAAGCTGATAAACAATAAAAGGTTCAGTAAGACTTTTTTTTTTTAAATCGCTCATTTTATAGGTTTTATAAGTTGTAACTAGAGGCTCTATTAAAAGGTAAATACGCTAGTAAAACTTATTTAATTTCTACAGACACATGTCACAAAGTGCTTTACAGGGTCAGTATACAACTTACAAGAATAAAAAATACAAGATAAAGCCAGTGCTTACTATTCTTACTTAATAACAGTTATAAACCATTATGTAGAGCAATTTCTAGGTGGCAGGTCGTGAAAAAAATCACTCATTTGAGTTTATAAGAGAAAAAAAATTACAAACCAGCAACAGTGGCCCCAAATTCAACTTAAAGCTGTGAAACAGAGATTTTGTTTGGGGAAAGATCCAGATTCATGCAGTGTACTGTGAGACCTGAGATAAGAGTATTCTACTGAAAATGAAAGAATAAACACAAATCCTCCAAATCTTAAATTAATGTAGCCAAAATTCCTCTAAGATCATTTTTGGACAAATTGTGTTGGAAGATTTCAGGTTATTTTGTTTTGCACAGGTCATTACATACACTTTGTCCTAACAAAAGCTTTTATGTAGGTATAGGCTGAGTGTTGAGGTATGCTTTAGTTTTATTGATTAAATAGGCTCTGAAAAGTCAGATTTTGCTGTTTAAGACATAAAAAAAATTAAAATGAGATCTGATGTCAGCATCAAAAGTCTTCAGGTAATGTGTCGGCTCTGGACTGGAGGAGTAAGGGGATGTATAGCATGTATGCCCTGTTTTATAGTCGGGAATCGAGCAAGATACAAGAAAGCAATCTTCCATGCCCTTTTGGTTTGTGGGTTTTGTTTTGACACAACTAAGCCTGATAAAGTCTGCCCATGGCTCTGAGCAACAGCTTGTGCAGGAGAAAGTGATGTTTCTGCAGTGACACTTGAATGCCTCTCCGGACATCAGTTTAGTGAATTGAGTGATGCTTTCATGGTCCCTCGTAAACTGCAGGTTGTCGGTGCTCATGGTAATTAATAGAGTGAAGACTAAACCAAATATGTATTGTCCTTGTTTTGTTTTTTCCAGAGATAGTTTTGTCTCCTTCCTCTGCATTAATTTACTGACACACACTGACCTCTTTACCTTTCCGTTAGCTCAAACATCCGCCACGTTTGTGTTCACACATTTTGACTTTCCACCATTTCTACGGCACTTAAACGCAGCAGTTCCTCTTAGCTCTTCCTGCAGTGCTATGAGTTGAGCAAGACTGAAGGTAACGCCAAATAATGCTGTAAAACTAGTGTCTGTCATGTGAAATGTGTCTGTGTGCCACGGAGGTTTATTCCTGATATGTTTAGGAGCCCACAGTAGTCCGACAATGTTACATTTGTCGTTAGTAACGATACTCGGCGATAGCAGCTCTTCACTTGTAGCTTAGCTAGTGCTAGCTAACGTAGCTTCCACACGCCATCTATGCTAGTAAAGGGACAACATTACTAACCCAACAGCGAAGTTGTCAGCTCAGGAGAGATGTTTTGTGGGACTTTTTGTGTTGTTGTGCCACTTTTTGTTTTGACGTTGACCATAAAAGTTACCATAGACGTCAACTATCGACGTGGAGCTTTACTTGGCAGGAGCAGGGAACTGTTTGCTTTATTAGTAGATGAGCTAAGGCTGTTCAGTACAGGTTCAAAACGAGCTAAACCAGGTGTGATGACACACTTTTTATCCCCGTCAGATAATGTCCTCCCTTCAGAGACAAAAAAGAAGAAGGTGAAGTGCTGTCAAAAGATACTCCTCCCTCCTTTACACATTTTGAACCATGAGATTAAGATAGATAAATAGATTGATCCTACACTGGGAAGTCTTTATTTACAGCAGCAGATTAAAGCGCTGCAGGAGAGCAGTAAAACACAGTCATAACTTACACATATCACACTAGAAGAGAAAAAGTATCAATAAAAATGAACCTTGGTATATCCCTTAGGGATTACATTAAGATAATGTATATCTATGGAATTTACAATGTGAATTATAGACTACTGTAATGTACTATAAACTTTAAACAAAAATACATATACTAAAATACAAAAAATAGTTTAAGAATAAAATGAGTTAGTGTGAGAATAAATTGTGCAAATTTGCTATGTTAGGTTCCTAGAGGGCAAAACTGGAGTTTAGTTGGGACAAACTATAGCTGACAGCTTTCTGTTAGACTAAGGTGAGGTGTACAGTTTTATCATAGGACAGGAAAGAGCAGTAGATCAATCTATAAACCTATTCGTTTTTAATTAATCATTTGTGTTTTTTTATATTGATTAATCATGTCAGTATGATGTTTAATGAAGATAAGTTAAAATACTACATGGTTCCAGACTATCAGATGTGAGGATTTTATGCTTTTACATGCCTTGTATTAAAATAAAGAGTGTATTTTGGGAAGTCGGACTGTTGGTTTGACCAACAAGTAATTTGGTCTTTGGGAAATTGTAATAATTTGGCACATCTTACTATTTTCAAAAGCCCAGGTGATTGATTTGATTTCTTATCAGTATTTTAAAGGCACAAAGACTCAAAGCAGTATGAAAACATAAAAATCTAGAGTAGGATAGCCCTTAAAAACGTTACTAAAAACATTTATTTCCAGAGTGGTCCTTGGTGGAAACGGCAAATTATACATAGAAATACACCAACAACTTAAACAAACAAATGACGTTATAAACCTACTTATCACCCTTGCAACTCCACACCCATGGTTCACATTACCTCCCTCAGTGGTATTAACTCTCCCCACAACTCTTCTGAACTTTTTTCTTTTTGCCTTTGTTTGGCTTTGTTTAATGTTCCATTGTGGGAACAGTGCACGACATAATGCTTGCTTTTGTGTTGTAATTATGTTGGTTTCCAACCATGTTAATTTGATAGTCCATATATTCTGGGGCCCTCCTGTGAGTAAACGCAGTAACATATATTTAAGCTTAAGTTGTTAAACTTGATCTTCAACAGGCAATAATCCAATATGCTTCATGTCTACAAGTCCTATATGTGGGAGGACCACTGAGCATTATCTGATGACATTATTCAGTGCTAACTTCAATTTGGTTTATAAGCTTTTGGGAAAGCCCACAATACCATGTGGCGCAAGCGTAGTCGAAGTAGCGTTGAATTAGAGAGGCAACTAACAATTTTTTTCAATTTGATCAGTTAATTGAAAAAATAATTAGCTGATAAATGAGTCACGAAAACAGTCATTAGGGGAGTACACACTGTGGCACAGCACACCAATTTAATCAATTTCTATCAGCCCTCACATGAGTTTTTTGCTTTGCTAATAACACCTATCTTATTTTTTGGCTGTGCTCCTTTGTCTCTCTTATCACTGGTGTCTGCAGAGCTGGGAATGCAGCCTCCGCTCCCACCTGAGGCGGTCAGAGAGCTGGTGTGCTCCTGTCTGCACAGAGACCCCGTCGCAGCAGACCTCCGCTGCAGCCTGTTTGTTGCTGCTGCACAGAACTACAAGAGGGACTCTTTGCTCAGACCCTTCCCTCCTAGATACATAAGTGGAGACAATAAGGACTTTGAAGAGCTGGTAAGATGCACAGTCAAAATCTTAGGAAAACACTCTGTTGTAGCATTTATGCTTCAATACAAAATGTAAAGTGCCTACATTTTAGATATTATAAGCAAGAAATTGAGTTAATGTTAAAAAAAAAAAATTTTACTTCACAGTGATGATGATGATGATGATGGCGTGATATATATACACTTGGTGGCAGTAATGTGCTGTTCGAGGCAGCATTCTGTCACTTAAGAAGGTGAAGAACAAGAATGTAAGACAATGATGCAGATTCAAAGCATTAAATATGCTTTTCAAATGTTTAAAAGATATAAAGAATATACTTTTGTTTGGAAATATTGAAAGTATTTTTTTTTTATTTACATAAAACAACTCTCCAGGCACTTGAGTGCAGCACAGATTAGGAGAACATTTGAGATCTTTTCAGCTTAGCAGTTGCTTTTAAACAAAGATTGATGTCTGGGTTGGGCCACTATAAGCAACTCGCCAGCTGCCCTGTGATGCATGTTTCAAACTAAGTTATTAGTTTTATTTACTCATTTTTAAGCATTTTAGGGTATTTGCAATAAGACTGTCTCAAACATTTGATGAAAACTAAAGGTGTTTAGAGCATTCTGATCAGTACTTTATATGTACTGTATGCTACAGATTTGTTTCTTGGTGTCTGTGGGCATGGCCACGTCATGTAATCTCTATATGGCCAAACTGAAGACAGATTTATGATGAGATTGATGCAGTGACACAGATGCGGAGATGATAAGTCAGTTTCAGAGAGACGACAGCACATACAGTAAAAGGGAAGACGGGACATACTATAGGTGGGTGGGGCTACTCCTGCTGTGGTGACACGATTAAAAGAAGTTTGTTCTCTTTAGTTGGCAGATGTGCACTCTTTGCCTGGTGTGAGAGAGTTGGTGAGACTGCGACCCAGAGAGGGAGATCATCATCTGGCTCTCACTCACTGGATTCTCTCTTCAAAGAGCTTCGCTGTGAAGACTTTACAGAAAGATGAGGTACATCCCTGCAAATATAAGCACATAAACCACAGCATGATTTACTGCGTGCTTTTTTGGCTACAGTACGTTTCTTCTGTTACTTCCAGTACGCCAAACTTTGTGACCTGACGGAAAATGAAGGGATCTCTGCGCCTGCGCCAGACTTCCTGTTTGAGCTGGAGTACTGCGATCAGATGAACGCCAGGTTTGAGAAGACTAGGGAAGGCCGAGACGTCTTCTATGCATTCCACGGGAGCCGCCTGGAAAACTTTCACTCCATCATTCACAATGGGCTGCACTGTCACCTCAACAAGGTTAGTGCTGTCAACACTGCTTCTCCTCGACTGTGGCTAAAAGCGGCTGTTTTATTATTGTGGAAAAATAGTTCTCATAGACCTGTAATTATACAATATGATGCTCAAGAGTTCATGAAGCTAACACAGAAACTCAGTAGATGTGGTTTCCTCTCTGCTTGTGTGCAGAACTCAGTGTTCGGAGAGGGGACCTACCTCACCAGTGACCTCAGCATGGCTGTCCTCTACAGTCCCCACAGCAGCGGCTGGCGGGAAAGTCTCCTGGGTCCACTGCTCAGCTGTGTTGCCTTGTGTGAAGTCATTGATCACCCAGATGTGAAGTGTCAGGTGAAGAAAAAAGGTGTGTAAACCGTGTGACTCGCAGAGTAACACAGATTTTTAATGCTGCAACAATGACTTTTGAAATCGCTTCATATCAAAAGAGGCCTCTCATTTCCCACTTCAGATTCTGAAATCATCGACCGACAGCGTTCGAGGGCAAAGAATAGCGAAGGAGGGGACGTACCGCACAAATACTTTGTAGTCACCAACAATCAGCTTCTGCGAGTCAAGTACCTGCTTGTTTACTCTCAGAGGAGGCACCTGTCCAGGTAAAAGCCACTTGTGGGTAAATGATGTCAACGCTGAAAAGATATTTATAAGCCACATTACACATAAAGTACAGGATAAATGTCCACGACACACTTTCAAACGTATTAACACTGGAGACGGGAAAGGAGGCTCTTCATGATCAGTTGAAAAACATGCTGGTGCTGAGTTAAAACTGACTGCTGACTTAACAGTGTAGAAGTGATCCAAACCAAATGTAGAAACGCTACTTGTTGCGGTCAGTGGTGATGATCATAGTTCGCTGTGATGCTACTTGAGTGATGTGACTTGGGATTTTTGTCTTATACATTATGTTTAGCTTTATTGCTTTAGCATGTTTAGCATGTTAGATGTAGATGTACATGTTCTTTGTTTCTATCTATCTATCTATCTATCTATCTGTGTTAATTCACTATCACTTAATGCAATATCATTTGTACATTTACTTTTATCAGCCAGCTGAGCTCAGTGGGAACAACCAAGTGTAAAGCTGATTATCAGTAGATTTTGTTAAATGCTGTTTTTGCAACACTTAAACTCTTACCCGTCCATAGTTTTTGGAATAAAAGAGGGACACTTCAACACTTTTTAAACCTCTGACAATAATAAAAAATGTCTGCAATATTTGTTGCTGCCTCTCTACAAATAGACAGAAACAATAATATAAAAAAGGGCTTGTTAGAAGCTAGCATAAATAATTTCAATTAAATACAAATTACATTTCTGATCAATTCCTTTTTAGAATATAGAGAGGCAAAATACTTTCCTTCCAGCGGACCACCATTGGACCTTATTTTGGAAAAATAATTCAGAGGTCGTCAGTGGGGAGATACAAATAAGTTTTTGATCCAATTTGCATTGTGTCATGAATTACCCCCTTTGATGTTTGGTAATTTAAACCATCATTTTCCAAGTCAGGAAGATGCAATTTGTTTTAAACCTGTTAAAGACGTAATTATGAAGACATTCAAAGGGCACATATGTGACCATAACTTTCCCTCTCGCTGAAGCTACGATGCCTCTGTTTCATACTGATATCTACTCACTGAAAAAAGACCATTGATGGATAAAACACATGGTAAACACAAAGTGAAATGTGCCGAGGTTCTGGCCGTGTCGGTGGTATAAATTGTGTGTGAGACGAGAGATGTATTTCACTGAGCGGTTTCCACACAAAAGTAAATGCTACTATGACTAACCTAAAAATATTTATATGTATAATAATAATAAATCATTTTTAAATGGACAAATGTGTAATTCATAGCACATTTCAGCTGGAAGCAAATTTTTATTTGTCTCTTATCGTTGACTACCATACATGTTTTATTTTCTAACATAGTTCCATGCGGTACACCGGAAGGGGAAGGACTCCACCTCTCTATAGGCCTTGATTGTGCTGGTAAACAAAAGATCATTTTTGGTGTTTTTCTCCGCAGGCGTTCCCGCGGCTCCTCCTGGCTCCTCAGACACCACTTTGCCATCATGATGAGTCTCTACCTTCTGCTGCTCATATTCATCGGTGCCTTTAACTCCACAACCTTTGTATCCTTTTGGAACAGACTGTTCAGGTGACAACACAGCAGGACAGACGGATGTTTATTATCCACAGTGCCTTCCTGATCAGAGACTGACCGGAGGCCTGAGCCAAGATTAAGTTTTATGCACCTTTTTACTGTTTTCACTCTACAATCATTCTTCATTTGTGCAAATAACTTTGATTACTCTTTTTCCCAGATATCATATCTTTTCAAATAGCAGCTATTGGGATCATATTATGTATAATTTTGTTGAGATGGGTATTAAGACCATTCTGCATTTTTGAAAATGTTATGCAATGTTTCAGCTGTATGTTGGTTTATTAACCATCCTGTATTTTTTATTTTAGATAAACTCTGTTGCTGTGTAGTTTTAGCCCTTTGAGGACAAAGTCTTATTAACCAAAAGGTCAAAAGAAAAAAAACATAATTATTATTTAATTATTATAATTAGAATATAATTATAATAATAATTAATTATTATTATTAGATAATTATTATAATATTATATACTTATTTAAATAACTGCACAGCAACAAGTCAAGCATTAAGATGTCTTTTTTTGGTTCGTAAGGTTTTATGTACTAACAATTATTAGCACATTAAAACTGAGGTAGGCAGTGTTTTTTGCCTCATTAGGCTAAAATCATATAATAAACTTTGAACATATTGTTGTTCAACTGACCTGAAAGAAAACTAGACTTCTGCACCTCAGCTTGGCTCTGTTTTCTGACTGACTTAAGCCAATCGAAGATCATTTCAGAGAGAGGGAGGGAGTCTAAAAATGCAGATGTGTGTGCACGTTCACCTTCAGATGGTGACAGGCTGATTCAACGATAGATACATTCTGCAGAAGTTGCTATTCCAGCATTGGTAACAGCTGCCTACACTACAGAGCACCCCAAAAAGGTAGATAGATTTAAAAAAAAAAAAAAAAAAAAAGTTTTGGTGAATCATTTTGGAGACAGAGAGAAAATGTTGCTTATAGTTTAGCCTTCTGCTAACCAAAGCCAAAGACCCACAGCTGCAGCTATATGAAGTTCATGTCTGAAGTTTTTAGGTAAAACCCTGAATCACCGTGTGTCCTCTCAGAGCCTAACAGGCCAACAAGTTAGGAGAGAAAACAGGACAGGTCTGTCAGCAGAATAAAGTGTACATTTCTGCAATCCTTGAATACGTTACATTTGCACATTTCATATACATCACATCAGTGTTTAAGTGACGTAGTATATGAGTCAACTTTGTCATCAGGAACTGGAGGGGATGGTGGATGGCGTGTCACCTCGAGACAACCTGCTAAACTGCAGACGCCTGTTGGAGACCAACAAACAACAAAACCTGTTGAGATTTAGCGAGTCATTGCTGTGTTCCCAGTGGCTTTTTAAGCACCAAATGTGTGTTTTGTAGTGACCCATTGCTGTTTTTCCAGTGGTTCTTTAGACACAAAAAGCAGTCTTTTTTTTTTTTAACAGAAACATTAATGCTCTTCCTGCTGGGATTGTTTCCCCCATGCCTGTTTTTTAAAGCCAAAACATGATGTTTTTCTAAACATAACTTTTGTTTTTTGTGCACAAATTTAACCACACATTACCCACAGTGTTTCTCCCACAAAGTGACGTGCATATCCATAGTTTGCAGAAATGTTCAATGCCGACATTTTTTCTGGCATTTGGGTTGATTGCTGCTATGTAAGCATCAGGATCACAATGGGGATGATTGAAATGAATTAGATATGCAAGTTATGCATGAAACGTGTGGGGAGAGCTGCGAGGAAAGGGGATATTTGTTTTTTTGTTGTCTTTTTCAGAAAACTGCCTACCCCAGCTTTAACTGGTCGCATTGACACATTAACAATATCCCAATTCATATTCTTACTTTATACTTTTTAATGTTATTATTTTGTATCTTTCAGCCATGGTTGGGGACTTTTTATAACTCATGATTTAAGTGTAACTTTAAAGGTGAAGTGTTTAAGATTTAGAGGGATTTAGTGGCATCTAGTAGTTAATTTCAGATTGCAACCCGCTAAAACTTCTCCTGCCTAGGGTGATTATACACTAAAGAAAACATTCCTACTATAATTTATTCAATTTCTGCCAATTTATCCACCTAAATCCTACATGCTGGACTTTTAAAGTATTGAATAGTTAAGTTTATTCAAGGAAAATATATAAGGTGGCCATAATTATTATGCTGACATATTGTATTTATAATGATGGGTCACAAAAAGGCTAATGGTTAACCTCATATATAATAATTTTGGATATCTTCTATATCCTTATATTAGCAAAGGAAATAAACAGTGTATCCACTTAAAGGCTACAGATTCTAAGAAAAATGTGACAATGTTTGACATTAATAAAATGATACTTTTGATTGAATTTGTTTGAAAGGTTTGAGTGAGGTTGGTTTGTTCCTCAGTTGACTTAAAGAGCGGACACACTGACAATAATCAGAGAAATCTCCGCAGCTGCTTCCTGAACATCAAAATCTACTCGAAGGTCACTCCTTCATAATAATCTCTTGTACTTTTCTATTGTTTTGTGTCATATTCAAACTTCAACACAGGTTTCCTCTGACAGGGGCACATTTATTACCACTGGCGCGCAGACGGTCCTTTGTTATCTGTTGTTTTTATCAGTAAAAAAAGCGAGACGGCTATATGGGATTGATAACGGAGGCGGCCTGCTTTGGTGACGGATCCCGTCCTTCTAATAGATACCTGACATGCTGATGTGTTTCCACAGTTAGAAACACAAGAAATGCACAAAAATTAGTTTTGTTTGTTTTTTGTCTTATGCTTTGCCATAAAACTGTGTAAAAGGACAAATTATTAAGAGAAATAATGAATTAAGTACTGTATTTCCAAACTTCACAAACAAAGCCTTTTGAAGTTTAAGCATAAATACATTTTTCTGGTGTGTCTTATAAGGCCAGCTTTGCTTACAGTTAGACTTCCCTGTATTTAATAATGACTCCACTAATTTATGCATGAGTGCTTGTTGTAATACTGGCAGCACAGTCACAGGACAAGGAGCTGCACACTCCTCTCATCTGTCTGATTAAACACCGGATATTATTTAGATATCACAGTGCTTTAGTGATGCAACTGACTGACGAGTTGAAAGACGATGAAAGAAAAGGCAGGCCTTTGTTTTGGTATGAAAAGCGATTCCTTCTTGCGAAATCCCTCAGATAAACTCTTTCTCCTCTTCAGAAACGGCTCACATTTGAAGGACACAGAACAAACTGCCCATTGTTGGTCCCACACTTTATTCCCTTTCTGTGCAAGCTTCATTATTGCTGCCTCATAAACCGTCTGTTATTCAATAACCATCAACTGTCAGGGGGGCAGCGATGGCAGAGGGGACACGAGGCGCTTCACTCCTCGTGTGAACCAGAAAAACTCCCCAAATGGGAACAAATCAGACAGAGGAGACACAGAGCTGCACTGATGTGACGGATATATATTTATTACATTATTGTACTCACATCATTGCACTTCATTTCTTTGCCCCAAGCGTAGTTTTCTTTTTTTTAAAGCTTGTATTGTTTGTAGTTGTTTAAATGCAGGTGTCCACGTGGTTCACCAAGACAAGAAGACTTAGTCTTTGAAGCTTAATGGAAATATGATCCTTTTAACATACTCATAACTGCAATGTAAACATGCTGATTATGAGCTGGTATGGTATTTTTCTAATTCACTGTCTTAGTTTACCGTGTTAGCATACTGAAATGTGCTTATGGGGTTCAAAACAAAGAGCAGCTCAGGCTAATCTTTAAATATTACGGTTATTGTGATTACCGATATATCACAACACCCCTATGATCATAAACCAAAGTTTTGGACAATTCAACATTTGAAACATACAATGACACTACATGAGAAGTCACATGAATATCTGAACTGAGTTTCATGGCAGTCCATCCAAATTGTTAAGATATTTCAGCCAAAGTGACAAGCAAGTATTGCCATTTTTAGAGCTAAACCTGTGTCTGACAATATTTATTCCAAAACATGAAGTGTGATGGTCTTTAATAGAGAACCTTTAAAAGCAGGTGGGTTTTGTGTACGGGTAACTTGGATGTTATTTAAACGTTGTGTCCAAGAGGGGAGATGTGTCATGCAGGAAGATTAAAACATAAAGCACACACGGAGTTAAACATAAGATACAGAAAACATACTGTACAATAACTGTATAAACTAATGCAAGAACACACGCTCGCTGACAACAACATACTTCAAGTGAAATAATCCATCAGCCCGATATATGGGTCAAACATCACTTTTGTTTCCACCAAATTCATGAAATCAAATAAAATACAGCATGACGTCATTTTATTTCTCATGATTTAATGATACATTACATTTCACAGGTTGTCATTCAAGTTTACATGCATACAGATGTGATTGTTGGATATAGAAATGTCAATATATACAAAGTTTATAGATAGCTGCCTTTTTCTATTTTGCTACATGAGCTAGTGAAGATGTCCTCTCGTCTCTTTACTTGGTTGTGTTCGGACAGGCTGGGACCAAACACAGAAAATGCCCCTCAGGACTATTCTGCAGAGAGAAAAGTGTTGGATTAATGGTTGAACGGTTTTCAGGCAGCACAGCATAATGATGAAATGCAGGTTAATGTAGCTTTCCAGCTTTCTTTTTTTCTCTCACATACCTGCAGGTTGTTGTGGCACACAGCGTTGCGATTGGCTGTCAGGTGGTTGTGCACACACTTCCCAAAGTGTTGCAGACAGGAGGTATCAGAGGGGGCGCAGGTCTGAGGGCATGATGGGGGTTTCAGCAGCAGACAGCTTGAACAGGAGGTGTGTTGGCAGGAGCCCTGGCACGCCGTCTTCTCCAGAGACACAAACCTGCAGAGCAGACATTCAGATTTCTGTTAAAAATGCAGCAGGAGGGGATATTAAGGGAAAATGTGTTGTTGTTTTTGTCACCTGGCAGAGCAGATTCCAGAGGGGTTAGCCTGGCAATATTCCCTGGTGCACTCTGGGTGACAGCTCTCTGGATCCAACGACTCAATCACTGCACAAAAAAAACAACATTTTGACAGATTCACAAGGCATGTTAGATATACACATTTTTAATATTTACATCCTTTCCCGAGCAGCAACAAAACACAAAAATCTCTAATCTCGTGCTATGTCTGATACCGTATCAAAAACGGCGACAACGTGGGTTACCATGAGGAGATAAGAGGAGTAATTACGGCTCAACTGTTAGCAGAAACCTTTGAATCAAAGGAAGCCTTGACCACACTATCAGGCCTTACAGCTCATAAACAAGACTCACCACACTGGCACCGTTCCCACTGCAGGGGGGCTAAATGATACTTAATTTTAGAGAAAAATCTCCCTTTTCATACTTTAATGCGTTTATTTCATAGCTTTATTTATTTAGGAAACATGATCAGTGTTTAAAGTGCTCAATAGTATATAACCTGAGGTCCTCAGCTCTGCTGCTGTTCCACAATTTAGGCTGCAAACAAAAGTTGACCAAACCTTTTTTGTTCCAGTGCCCTCTCTCTGCAGCAACTTCTCTGAGGAGATCAGACTGGTGAGCTCCTTATTCTCTATTAAATTCTTCTTAAAACACACTTTAATAAATGTAAACTCACTGTTATCTGTAAGTCACTCTCTTAAAACCCATTTATATCCAAAGGCATTTTAACTGATTCTTTTATTTTATTTAACTTTATTTCACGCTTTCTTGTGTGCAGCTCCTGTTGTGCCATGATGTGGTACTTTTAAACTGGCTTTATTATTAAGCATTTTAAGTGACAAACTATTTTTTCTGCTTTCTGGTAAATTTTATGCACCAATTTGTGCTTTTTCTGCATTACTTTAAGTTGTAAATGTTTTAATTTTGTCAAAATAAAACACCAACAGGAGTATATAATTTTGTTTAATTTATTATTTTGTACATTTTACTGATGCCAATGTACATTACCTAAGTAACATCTTCAGTGTTTACTTTTGCTATTCACACTTTTGCTATTTTGTCTATATTATTAACTTTCTGTGATGCAAAATTCAGACATTGCTGCATCTTTTGATGTTTTTAAGGTTATTGATACATCAAGAAATTTCTCTCAGTGTGTCATAATAATGGATGATAAAAAGTCATCACATTGCCTTTTAATACTAATTAAGCTATAAACTGTGATCTCACCTGCTTTACAGATCCCTTTACGCTCTGTGTCTGCTTTGTCAGCCGAGTCCTGGTAAACACACACCAGTCCCTCATCGCACTTGCCCAGGTAGTCCCACGTCCCTCCGCAGGTCTCCCCCTCTGCTCTGGCACAGACGGGGCAGCAGCCACACACACCTGTGGTGACGCCTCCTTTACACTGGAGCTTGAGCGCCCGCCGGGTGGAGCAGTGGATCTGCTCGCAGGGCGGGCAGTGAAGGGCCTGAAGCTGCTGAGCTGCTCCTGAGGCCGTTTCCTGTGACCCCAACGCCCCCAGCAAGGCACTCAAAAAGACGAGCATCCACATCCTCGATTGACCTGATGTTATCCTGAGGTGAGAGCGCCTGTCTGCACCTTTTATAGATCCAGGACTGCACACCATACAGCAAAGCTTCATAGTTTATGAGCCACAACCTCCACCCCCCACCAACAGCCAATAGATGAGGGCAGAGGGGTTTTCACTCTGAATACACAGTTAACTCTCCCCACCTCTTATCTTCACACTATCAACACTGTGATTTTGTTTTGAAATAATTCTTCCTTTAGAACGCCTGTTAGATAAGTGTGATGAAGACTGGCCCCCTTTGTGTCTCCAGTCACATGACCTCTGGAAGGGGCAATTCAGTGCACACCTGCAATCAGGTAATGACCTATTTCTCCAAAGAACAAAAGGATTAAGACATCAGCAGGTTATCTGATCAGGACATCTCGTAAGTCTCGTATCTCCGAATAAAAACGCAGACAGGTTGTGTACATAACAGTAAATCATGGCCACTGTCACTGGATATTCATTCATACTAAGTGCTTTTTTTCTTTTTATTTGGCTTTATTTTTGTAAGGCGATAGCAGCTAAAGAGTTCAAGAAGTTCACCTCAGGCACATGAGATTTTGATGGGATCAAATATTCACCACCTGATGCAACATATATCCAAAGCAACTACAACTAAATATTAATATTAGCTGCTTTGTGCCATTAAGAAAGGGGATAAGCATAATGTAGCATTTCAGTTTTTTTAAACCAAAGTAATAGACATAATAAACACTTATTTGGCAAAATTAAGCCACCAGATAAATAGCAATGCATGCAGTTTTTTACAGTCACCAGTACATGTGTACTTTCTGTTTGTAGGATATATATGTTACTCTTCAAATTCTTAATCTGAGATTGCAAAATGGTGCACTTAATATAGGCAGCCAAACCACACATGCCTTTGTTAACCATTATTTTTTCCTATAATGCTTTTTCTGTGCTTCTTAAAATCTTAAATCAGATATAAATAAAATATGCAACTGTTTTTGAAAGTTACATAAGTAAATAATGTTACAGAAATCTGATTCTGAGTACACATTCTGAAAAGACTGAACATATTTGATAGCTAAGTAAGTATTTGTGTTTGTGTTTAGTGCTTCATAAGTGAAAACAAACAAACAAACAAACAAACAAAATGTATTAAACACATTCAGTGTATTCTGTCTGTCCAGCAACTTATCACTGCAGCCAATCCAGATAAATATGGCAAAGCTTGGGATTATTTCATTTAGGTATTTGAGTCCTGTCATTATTTGTTTGACATAATTTTGGAGCACAGCTCATCTGAATCTGTGCAGTTATTCTCTTACATTTTAAAACTCATAGGTACTGTTAATGAATTTTTTCAAACATTTAAAAATGACTGTAACTAACATTGTGTAATGTGGCAACACATCAACACAGCAGAGACAGTGATCAGCAGCTACATTACCAAATCGTTTCTAATAATAATGTTTTAATTTGAAAGAGAGCTCTGCTTTAGAAAGATCTGCTGATTTCCAGTTGTTTCTTCTTAAAGTGCTGTATCTACAACCCTTCTTCTGGTCACTTTTTGGTGACACAGCTCCCCAAAAGACTCACAGGAACATCAGTTTTCCAAGAAAGGAGGCTGCTAAAGTGGACAGCATTCACCTTAAAGTAAATTTGAGCATTTAAGAAATTCTTTCAGAGATAATTAGGGAAACCACATCAAAAAAATGCAGCAGCATCGGTTGATTGAACGTTGGCTGAAGTTGCAGCGATGCTTGCTGTGCTTAGTAAGTAAGGCAGTAGTAGTAGTAAGAGTAAGGCAGTCTATTAAGTGACCTTAGATTTAATGCTTTTTAAGACCTTTTCAAGATAGTTTTTAACCAAATTCAAGACTGATTTTTGGACAGATCATCTCTCTCTTCATAAAGCACTGCAGTAGAGTATAAAGAGAGGAGTGCAGTCCTACAGAGGTTGGTTTTATTGGTTTTATAGAGGAATATGGCTATGAGAGTGAGAATAAAGTAAAAATACAGTATTAGGTTAAGTGGTAGGTTTATAGATGTGTAACAAAAGAAAAATGCAATTTCACACAGAAGAGCTTGACTCATTTTAACAAAAAGAAATTAAAAGTTGGATAAATGAAATAAGATAAAACATCTGTAGCAATTATAACCTCAGAAATTCAATTTTTAAGACTATTTAATCACATTTAAGGCCTAATACTTTATTTTAATGCTTTTTAGAACCTGCAGACATCCTGTATATTTTATTCAAAAGTCATATGTAAGTCATTACTAAATACATATTTTTCAGGCATTTGCAGATATGCAAACAGCTGATGCTTGCTGACTTTAAAATTGTCATTAGATATTCCTGCTGCAAACTAGCTGTGTACACTAATGTGCATCATGATACTAGTGACATTTCAAGTCACACAGCACAGCTCTAGATTTTAAAATAGTTTTACAGTAAAGTTAACTTTATTATTGTCATTGTGCTTAATTGTAGTTTAAGGAGAAATGAAATGTAAGGTTTAATTTAAAGTATTTTGTGTAACATTTTCATGAATATATAAACAAAAGCCTTAACAATATGCATTCAAAAAAACTTTGACAAAACAAAGTTTATTCCGAACCATGTCCAGGGCTGAAGAAGTTTTTATAAATGTTATTTTTAATTAAAAAAAAATCTAAAAGTTCCTAAATAAATCCAGGGTTATATATTTTAATCATAATCAGGAGGCCCTAAATCGTATAAAAATGTATTTATTTCCAAGGAAACCATTGAGTAACACTGAATACAACAGGTGTGATCATTCAATAGTCAATAAAACTCGTGACTCCTACGTCATAAAGATCCCACATACGAGACGTCTTGAAAAACAGGATTTCAAAGCAAACATGTTGGCAATTTGCTGGTGCTACAATTTCATTTTTTTAACCCCCCACATAACAAATTCTGGTGATACACACCTGTATAGAAAAGTGACAAGATTTTACATCAACTTACAAAGGGCTGGATGTCAAAGTGCAAGATGCCTGAACCCCCTCACCCACCCCTAAAGAGGACGATCAAGGTGTCGAAATCAGAAATGGACTGTCAAATACAAATCTCCAAAACTGTAATTCAGCCATTATGGCTCTGTATTCAGTTGAGACCCAAGTCTAGCTTACATTACATAGCTTTAAAATATCATTTCAGGAACATTTTCCTCTCAAACATACTTTTTTTTTTTTAAAACTGCACCTTAATACAGACGACTGCATGTAATGGAGTAAAGCATCACAGGAATTATGCAGGCATACAACAGAAAAGCAGCTGTTCATCAGCAACTTCAAACAAAACACACTAACATTTTGTTGGTTTATAAAAGCAACCGAGTCAAAGAGTACATACTAAAATCTGAAGTGAAAATAAAATGACTTAAAAACCTCGAAGAAAAAAACAAAACTATGTACACGTATTTACAAGTAAATAGAGTGAATATTATACAGGTTTGACTGGCCGTTCAAGGTCAGGCCGAAGCCACCGAGGTCCATATGATCCAACGCTGCATGACATTCAGTTTAATCATTCCAAAATGGTTCTTAAAAAGACAAAATCATTCAATCAAAATTCAATTTTTTTTGCATGATTTTAAAAATAATCAGAATAATGGCGATGTTTGCAAAGAGGATCCAGAGAATATATTCTTCGGGAATCCTTTATGTTTTTTTTCTTCCAATGTTGATACCATCTTGAACTAAAAGACGAGGACATCAGTCTGGAGGAAGGAGGTTGTGCAAACGAAACTGTTCTCTGATGTGCGGTCTGACATCTTCATTCTGTGATGAGAGAGGAGATCAGGTCAAGAATTAACCCCAAAACACTTTTCAGTTCAGTGTTGATGACGATGACTTGAGAGAGACAAGAGAAAAAGCAGACATTAAGAGCATAAAATTTAAATTTTTTAAACAAAAGTAAATAGAAGACAAGCTTTTTAGGACAGTAGCGGACTCCAGATTCAGCAGTTCAATACCAATATGCGTTTTTTTTTTTTGTCTATATAAAGTTTAAAGTTTTTTACACTGTTTTGACTTGCAGGATATGTAAGGCTCCATGTAGCTATATTGACTGTTTATTGTGATTTATTTGGGAAAAATGAATAAATACATTTTTAACTATTGTCTAGCTGATGCAAAGCAGTTTCAGGTGATCAGTCTCAGCAGTCCTCTGATTAGATGATTAAAAATATTCAGACTCGATATGTGTCGATAAATCCATATTTAACATTCAATAAAACATTAACCGAAAAAAATATTAACTTAACTTTTTTGTTTTTGCTTCCATTTTTCTAGAGTTCAACTGAAAGACTGGCGACTTTTTTCAATGCACACAGCTACTGAGGAGGAGTGAGCACCTGAGGGCCACAGTCAACAACCTGATCAACTCTGTGTGGAGATGTGTCGCACTGCACGAGGTGAGAGCTGGTCACAGCAGATACTGACTGATGCAAAGCACCCCTGATAATAATTCTACTACTATACTGTAATACTGCTGTAACACTGCTGTTAGAAAAAATAGGGATGTAACGATTCACTCAGCTTGCGATTTGATACAGGATATACGATACTGGGTTCATGATACAATTTTATCACAATTTTTTTTAAAAAAAACAACAACAAAATGAGATTTCAGATACATTGGAAACTAAAGTGCTGTGTTCATTTTTTGTTCAGTGCACTTGGATTATTCTAAGTAATATTTTTTTTAAAAAGTATTCTTGTGATCTTTCTCATCAGTATTAAATGTGTACCTTTTGACATAATCCAAATACAATCTTAGAAGTCCACATTAATACAGCAGGTTCTGTGATAGCTGCATGTTTTTCTCTTACATCAGCTTATATTGTCTGTATAATATTACAGGTACTGCTCGTCTGTGCATCCATGACACTTTCCACAGAGGACGAGTCGATGGAAAATTCACACCACGCCACCGTCTGCGTTTAGGTGTCAGTCTAACCAGTCAGAGGTCGAGGTACGTACCAGCTCCACAAGCTTCTCGAGGAAAGGAACAAGCTTTAGAAGCTCGTTGTCATTTCTATCCACAAACCAGCTCTCAATAGGGATTCCATTGGAAAGCTGCAAAAGAGACAAAACCTTTGCTCTAGTATCTCTGTGACAGAAACATTGGTAGAAACATACAAGTTTTAAAGTTTTACCTGATAAGCAAAGGCTTGGGGTGAATTGTCGATTATTATCGTCTTGGAAAGATCCCGTCCGAGAATGTTTAGGTCTTTAATATAATTTCCTTGAACACACACACAGTGCTCACGAAACAATCTATGTCTGAAGGAAAAACACAGAAGAGAATACTCCTCAGTTAAAACACGCAGTTAAACGTCTTTTTAACGAAGAACGTAGATCAAACAAAGACAAACAAAAGGAAATAACTGAAGTATTAAAAAGGTAACGTTTCCTAAAAGCATCTTGTGGTAAGTGTAATAATAATCTGTATTTATTTGAACAACAGCTAAATTAAATTTCGTTCTGGCTTAAGATATCCAAATTTTTACTTCTACTGGCAGAAAAAAGAAGACTTATCACTTCATACAAACTTAGGAATTAATCTGTTATATTCACTGTGATTGTCTGTTTTCTATCAGCAAAACAGGTTCTTCCTCTCCTTTATTCTCCTTTGTTCTTCTGACATAGGGAAGAGGAAGTTCCTGCCGTGTCCACCCGCACTACTGTACATACGGTATTTATGACTTAAGATTAATTTAGACGTCAGAGGTGTGGAGGAGCTTAGAGACCATGGGTGTGTGTGGAGGAGCAACAAAAACAAAAATACATAATGTTGATGCTTGTTTAACTGTTGCTACAACAAGCAAACTTGATTAACTTGAAAACCAGCAACAGCACTATGGAAACATTCATTACAAGAACACAACATCTAAAAATAACAGGAAATAAACACGAAAAAGGAAGTACGTTTTATCATTAATTTATGGGAATATTTAAAAGGTTAGAAATAAAAAGATGTTTACAGCTTCTTTATATCTTGATTAAGTCTCGGGGTCAAGTGCAGAATAGAGCTTATCAACTATCCTGGTTGAATCATGGATGATAGGGCTGAATCAGCTAATGTATTTGTGCCAAACCGTCGCGGCCCGGTGAAAGCAGCCGCACGCAGAATAAATGGTGTGCAAATCAGAACCAAAGTTTACGAGCACAAGTTCCACCTAGAAACTTCTAGCCGTTCGCAACGTGTGTTGAAGTTTCGACAACAAGCGGATAGGCGTGTTAGTCAATCAACACTATGACGTGCACAAATGAAACAGCAGAGCTGACAGGCCCGTCTGTGACGATGACAGCGACAGAGAGCTGAGTTGTGTTTAAGATGAGGGGGGAAAAATCCATACAGCTTAGTATTGCAATAATTTGTGTGGCAATATTGATCTATACAAATTGTTATGCTCTTAAATGAGCTGGGCATAAACACTAAGTATTTTATATATTTTTTGAATAAATAATTACTATTGCAAATACAAATTAAACTTTTTATAGCCCACTACACTTGCTTTTTCAGTCCACTAGATACTTTTTGCTGCAATAATAATGATTTGCTGCAAGATGAAAAGATTGAAAAACATAATTTGCAGCTGAAGAAAGGTATTAAACTGCAATATATGTTCTCATAATACTCAGCATATTGTAAAAACATTTAAAAATGCAATAACATTGTATTGTTACTTGAGTGTCATGATAATATCGTATCATGGGGCCTCTGGTGATTCTCACCCTTAGAGGATAGAGTGTCTGCGTTGCTCCATTGTTGTAGAGGAAATAAATGTAAACGTATGAAACATGCTTAGACACATTTCACAGCATCACTCAAATCTGCAGATCACTGGGGTGATAAATGTTTGGGTGCTTTGAATGTTTAAATATATCCAAGGTGGAACTCACTTATAATGCACTTTTTAAAAATTTAAATCTATTAATTTAGTGTTTCCAATTTCATGCCATAACAGATGTTTTTCAGTTTTATGGCCTGTTGTGATCCCGGTGCCTTTTTGGAAAGTCTTTGTCCTGTGATACATAAGTATTTGGAACGTTCCTCATTTTTATAATCAAAATAATTTACCGAAGTTGTCACTTGGCAAAGTGTTACCTCAGTCCCCAGCAAGAGCATTTTGTCTGCCTTTGAAACTTGCACTACTGTCTGTTTTAAAGATTCGAAAAGAAACACAGCCGGAAGCATTTGTGTTTCTTCACGCTGCACTGAACTTGCACCAAAGTGTGACTTTTGTGTCCGATGACAAGCTTTATTGCGGTTGCATTATAACATCCTGTTAAATCTGAACTGACTCTGTATTTCCTCCTTGTCACCACAGCTAACTCAGGCACACATACAAACTGCAGGTAGAGCCTAAAACAAAATATACATTATAAAGCTGTTCTGTTGTATTCTTACTGACCTGACCAGCTGTTTTTTCGGATCCAGGATGTTGAGCAACTTGTCGGCGTACACTTTCTTTGAAGCCGTGAAGAGAATAATCTGAAATTGAAATAGATAGCAATAAATGAGCGATATGTAAACTTGAACAGATGCTGTGCAGAAACTCTTGGAAATGAAAGTTGCATCTCACCTCATACATTTGAGACATGCGCTCGAGAAACTCGCGGAAAAAGGGCCTCAACCGAACATACACCTTAAGTAAAAAACCAAATAAAAAATGAATCACAGCAACAAAGGAATGGAGGACATGTGGTTAGAGAATGCTGTTTAAGAGTCAGTACCTGGTATATTACATCTTGAAAGAGCACAGGGAATGTCAGGGCTGCGTCTTCTAGCTCATTTAAACTACAGTGGACCAGAGTTTCATCCTGATGACAGCAAAAATAAAGAAAAGCCAGCTAGTAAAGGCCATTTAAATCAGTTTACATTTAACATGAGATACAGCACAATAAACTGCTCACTGCTCACCAGATCCAAAACCAGAGAAAACTCTGGCGTGCTGCGCGTTTTCAAAGGTAGCGCTGGTTTGCGTGTTAACTGTTCTTCTGTCAGCGGAGGCACGTGCTTGATGAAGAAGTACCTTAACACAGAGAAACCATAAAAAAAAGACTCATTTAGCAAAACAAACAGGGAGTGTCTCAACAAAGAGCGACAGTTAGACCAAAGACATTTTAAATATGGTGTTTGTGATCCTGGCTAAAATGTGAAGCAGTAAGAGCAACAAGTATTGTTCTCAACTTTTAATGAACAGAAAACATCTCCTCCATTTTCAATACTACATAGGTATTAAAATCATTCAGCGAAGTGTTTAAATGTTAAAACTTAGGCAATCAATTGAAAATAATAATGCTTAGCCCAATAAAGTACAGTAGTGGTAAACATAGTAGCGCGTCATCACAGAGGCTTAAAACTGTGTTTTTGCTGCCATCTAGTGGCTTAACGATGCCAGCAAGCTCTGTTTACACACCAACATGCAATGTCACCTTGGATGTCAGACTATATCTGATCACATTTTATCAAAATTTCAGAGTTGAAACTTTAACTGAAAAATATGCCTCAACTTACAGTTTCTCTATATAACTTAAAATAATTCTAAAATGAAGTATTAAGTAAATATTCTAATAACGTTGTTATAAGCTGCTTAAAAATCAACTCACGGATCAAAAACTTCCCATTCCTCTTCATATGTTGTTTCAGGAGGAGCTGATGGTAACGCATCTTGGTAACCGCCATCTGGCATGCAACCAGGAGCTGACAAGGAGAGAGAGATGGAAGAGGAGTTAACTTATTTTGATCTTGAGCAACAAAGAGCTGAAGTCGTGACGTCATGTCCGGGCTACCCTCACTGCTCCACCAGCGTCTGTGAGTCAGTCTCTCATTCATCTCTCATTTATCTGTCCATATCTAACTCAAATCAGCGCTAGCTATCAGAATTGGAAACATTTACTTGAGGTGTAACAGAACACGAAATTCACTGTTCTGTATGTACTTCTGTTTTTTGGGCCGCAGTTCAATATGTTTTTTTTATAGCAAGGGAAAAAAAAAACTTTTTTTTTAATATGTTCATTCTACAGTGGCTCATTGACTGAAATTCTTGATGCAGCCGTAAAGACCCTAAAATACTGGCATGTGGTAATTTAGGTTAAAAATTAATAACAAAAAAAAGCACAGATGTCAGTTATGCTCTATCATAAGACCTGTCGACATAACTCCTGAACTGTTGCTTGCAGTTGGCCTTTAACTAAAATGCACATGTGAAGGCGCATCGTAGCAGGCCTCGGGCACTTTGACCATGTGCTTTAATGCGGTATTTACTTTGGCTTGGTCCCAGTGTGTAGAGGGAAGCTGCCGGAACGTTCACTAATAATTGACACTTTGGGTGATGCTGTAGGAACTCAACAGGCTGATCTGCAGCGGTCACTTTGGCAGTTGGTTGGGGGAAAACACCGCAACATGAGACCATGGACATATGTGTCACAATTCAGTCTGAGTTTTAGAATTATTACACCACTAACATTAGACCACAATGGTCCAGGGCTTATAGGAAATCCTGTTAGTTAAAGGTCACCAAACCTTAAACCTTATCCATAAATAAAAAATGAAATGTACTTAATTGTTTTATTACCGTCCTTATCTAAACATGTGGCGTAAAGCAGATGCCATGTTGTTGAGAGAGGATCTTCTCAAAGGCTGAATTCTAGTTTTCAAGTTATGTCAGTGGGATTTTGAATGAGGTTTCTTACTTCTTAAACCTTTGAAACCTGCTCGAATTGGCTTCTTTCCAAAACACAGGGTGATCACAGTTAGCAAAAAAGTTAAGAAAAAAAGGCCGAAAAATGAGCAAAAACCAAAACAAACCCAACAGTAAAAACCAAAGAAACAAAGAAATGACCTAAGAAAAATGCTTTAAACAAAGTAAATATATAAATCTGATAATTAAATATATAATAATGAATAATTTTTCCCTAGCTTTACAAAAAAATAATGTTTTCCAAATCTACTATTTTCCTGCAATTATGGAACAATTAATGCAAAGGTGCTCATTCACTTCTTCCCATATTTTCAAAAGACCGCAAACCAATTTGCTGAGAGTACTTGTGAAGTAAACACAGCACAAAACAGTGATGCTAATCCAGGTCTCAAAGGGTTAAATAGAACCTGAAGTTCCAGTTTCACTTTGGCGTTCTATTGTTTAATTACAGAGCAGAGGTTACCGCCACGTTAACAATTTGACAAAGACGGAGAAAACTGACTCTGCCTGAAGTGTCACGTGTACAAATCTGTGTAGCAAAAAAAAAAGATGAATTTGATTTAAAAATCCTCCTATTGTAAACTCCAGCTATCTGCTCATCAAAGCAGGTTAAAATAAATAATGAGAACTGTCTGCGGTTAGTATTTGTCTTCTGAAAGTTTCACAAGTTAAAAGAATCTGGTTTACTGTGAAAGTGGTTGTACCCGTTAATGGTGGCATGTCAGTTTCGGTGACTATTTCTCCTTCCTCTATGGTTGTATCGGAGGTCATCTGAAGCCTCTGCGGTAACATCGGGATCGGGGCGGTGTGACACGGAGTGATGCCCTCTGTGGATGTGAGGCTGCTGCTTTGCATTTCTTCTGCCGGCTCGATGTCCAGCTGCTTCATGATTTCCTCCGCCTCCACTGCTTGGCCAGGAGAGTCTGAACCAGGAGTGGCTGAGTGTGAATGGAGAGAGCGGTAAGTCAGTTTGGTCACATATCACAACGTTTTTTTAAACAGTCAAAAATGCTTTTGGACATTAATATTGAAGGATTCTTTTTTGTATTACCAGTTTTAGTTGCTGGTGAGAAAAAGTTGAAAACGGGAGAGAAGATGGTTCCCAGTAGGGTGGTGCGTGGTGGGCTGCTCGCTGCCTCTACGGGGACCTCCAGTTTACCGTTTGGTGTCATGGGTTTACTGTTGCAGGTCATTGTGTCTAAAAAAACCCACAATAGCTCTTTAAGAACGACTCAAAAACAATACATCTGTATATTCTGTAACATCTGTATCTGGTCTCTTTTTTTTTTCTTTGGTAACCTTAGAAAAGGCATAGCATCTGTTATGTTACAGCCAAGATAAGACATATCTTCAACACTGACTCTTTAATACCTTTATTAGGACTTTTCCGGCAAACTCTGGAGACTGCTTTGTTGGTAAGGCCTCTAGTCTGTGGTGTGGAAGTTATTAGATCGCTCTCAGAATTACAATCAATACGACTCCTCTTTGCGGGGATGTCCTGCTCCACCTGAGAATAATTAAAACAGACATACAGAACCAGTCAAGAACACAAACTGTTCATAGAATTTCAGCTTTTTCTGTGGCTTTTTAGTCTTTTAATCTAAGGCCCCCCGACCAAGCCGAAGGTCAGCTGTCAGTCAATGTCATGCTGTCGGTAAGCGTCTGTTGCCCTAGTTTTTGCAGTATGCCCCGCACAGTTGGCACTACTAGATTCAGCATGTTGTATCAGCGTCAGAGACGATGAAGCCCGTCGGTGAATGAAATCACTCTGATTGGCAGATCAGCTCAGAGCACAAGAAATGGAGCTGAGGAAAGACTAAAATCAAGAGGGCGTCGGACCAAAACAAACTTGTTTTATTAGGTGAGATTTTTTTTTCCTAAGCATTAAGCTCTTTGGCAGAAAAGGTTCTGAATTGTCTGTTATTGTTCACTAATGCACGATAAAAATTACTGGCGAACTAGCCTCATGGATCTGTCCTATAGTTCTTTCGGTTTCCCTATTGATGAATACGGACTACCGCCGTGCTGGTACTGAGTTATTTCCTCTTATGCAAGTACAGAACATACTTGTCTTTGCAGTATGTTAATGTGCAACATTTTGGCTGACAGTAAACAGTTGGCCTTCTTTGCCACTATTTATTTATTTTATTTTTTCAATGCTGGTTTGGTGTGTCTAAGTTATATACACAGAATATTTACACAACAGAAATTAAATTTTGGTACCATCAGTCAGCCAATTTTATGGTCTGATGTTGGCCCATTACAGATATATTGTATCAGCTTATATGTTCAGCTTATATTGTGCATGATATGCACAATATGAAAAGTTTATCTTTTACAAAACAAAATGCAGAAAATATGCTTAGAGTATATCAGAATGATCAAATTCACAGTGAAGTTTACTGTTTTAGGGCACCGATTTTATTTTTGACATTTTTTATTGTTAAAATGTAAAATATCCAGCCTCCATTTCTTTGTGACTAGTATTTAATAACCATACCCGAAGGACAATTGCATATATGTATAATATCAGTCAATATATATAAACATTGTTATTTAATTACTCCTACATATCGGTAATGGCCCAAAAATACAGTATCGTCAGGCCCTAGAAACAAGATATGGATTATATTTTATTCTCCATCTTTCTTACTTTTGTGCAGCTGCAGCCTTCACGGACACTCAATTGAGACCATGATAAAAGAGTTACAGAAATGTTACTAGGTACGACTTAGTATAACTACTGCTTAAGCTTTTATGTAAAATGACTCTTGTCTATTTAGTCACCCAAATAATGAGGTGCATGGCTGAAAGTGGCTTGAGTAAAAACCAGAACAATTTCTTTAGTGGGAAAAAGTTTTGCTTCACAGCCTGCTCTATTTTTTTCTTTTAAAACAAGAACAGTTTGCGGTTTTACAGTTGGGAATTACCAGACCATTTATCATTCGAATTTATAACAGCTGCCAGAATGAAAATAGAGGAAGTTCACAGAAACGTACAAAAAGCCAGAAGGAAACAATGTTAGCTGTGTTCAGACTTTCTGTCAAGTGTCTAAAAACATTCCTAGCTATTATATGACGGTTTCAAATATCAGTAAAAAATGCAGCTGAAGCACTTCTTTCTCTGCATCAAGTGAGAGTGTGTGCTCCTACAATTATGTTCAAGCAGCAAACACAAAACTGTAAAAGAGCGGCTGTGAATCGTGATGTGAGCCCACCTTGACTGCATTTCCACGGATGAATTTTTTGATGGTGGAGAACAGGCCTGTTTCATTCTTCTGCATTTTGCCTCGACCTCTCACTGGGGATGGCTCCACTTCACGGTGTTTCCGTTTGGCCTGGGCCGGGTGGGTTCGACGGCCTAAGTTCAGCTGCTGAGGAGCTTTACGCACTCTCAGCCTCATCATGCTCCAACGTCACATAGAAAAACCTGACAAGGGGAAAAGAAAAGTTGAAAGACACTGTTTTGACAGTCAAAACAATACCTTACTCTGAAAATGTGATAAGTTGTCCAACCAGACAGCTTAATAAAAACTTTCCCCGAATAAATGTTTTTATTAAAGGAATACTCCAAAATGACCACTTGTATATCAGTTGTCACGAAGAAAACTTGACAAAATTGACAAAATTAGTAATTTTTCATCGCTGGGCACAGGAGCTGCTGGTTTACTGATGAGTCGATTGGTAGACTTGTCACTTGGGTGAATCTGAACTAACCATTGAAAACACATTAGTCACCCAATAACACAAACAAACTGATCAAGGCAGCGGTAGACCCGCAGCTGATGTATTCAACAAAGGTAAAATGACCTTTTATGTCAAAGGAATCTGGCTTTAAAGAGAGCATTAAATTTCACTCAGTTCAGCTCAGTTTAACGTTGGAAACGGCTGTCTGTTTGGGAAGTACTGAGCATACGACAAGAGACTTGAATTATACTGCACAAGTTATCTGAGAGTTTGTAAACGGATGTTTTGATATAGTTTTACTCTTGCTTAATGCAACCCCCTACTACTTCAACTCATCTAGAATTTCCTGCATTTTTTGATTCTCCGTTCACTGCAGGCATGCAAGAGTAAAAAAGGGGTGAGAAATCGATATACAAATGGCCATTTTGAGGTTAAAGTTTCCCTTTAAATTAGGAAATATATGATCAAATACAAAGGGCACAGAAGGGCCCCCCGAGTTCTAACCAGGGACTCTCTTGCTGTGAGGCAACAGCATTAACCGACTATAGTGACTTGTTCTCAATTCATTTTTCAAAGGGCATAATGTGATTTTAAACATTACTTAATTATTGATTAATCAAAAGTAATAGTTTGTCATTTTTTGCTTAATAATTTGCAATTTTACACAATTTTTTTAAAACAAATCAAACACATTTTCAGAATTAAATTGAGTTTATATCTTCTTAACTTTCATGCAATGTGACCCAGGGAGCTACTGGGTCACATTACATGAACTATTACAACAACTACAACTATTGAATGGCAGTTACTGGCTGTGACCTCATATCAACACCAAAATTTACTACTACAACAGAACGCCTTCACCTCGGTCAGATTACACAAAAGCTATTGAAATATATTTTTTAAGACTTGAGTTTCCAACTAAAATGATAATAATTATGATAATAATAGAATAGAAATAATAAAATAGAGGGGATAAGATTACATGGAGGATATTGAAACAATGCAATTACTCTTTATTAAAAAATAGGTTAAATAAATGAATTACATTACACATTTGTGATCACAACGAGTGTGCCATATTAGACCAGTGTAGTAAAACTGCTTAATGATAATATTCACTTTTAGGAGCAAGTCTGCATGAAGGCACTGTAGCATCAGTCTGGCTGTGAGGATCACTAAGTCAGTAAAGATAAACCCATATCTCCCCTTTTGGTTCTTACGGTCATTTCACAAGATTGTAAAGTTTGGAGCAGAAGTTGTTATCGCCACCAAATTTTGAGTATGTCAAACAGACCGGTCAGTGGAGTGGGCGGTGTACGTGAAAAGCCACATTATGAGAGACGTTTAATGTGTTAAAAATGAGCTGATATTTAGTACAAACGCTCTATGCATGCATGTTTGCTCAATTATATTGCGGCGTTATTAGCTACCTGTTGCTATATCATATCTGGTAGCATAACGGCATCGCCGTCTGTTGTTATGTAACAGTGGACAGGCTGTGTTAACGCCAACGACGTCAGCTAGCGCTAAAGGTTAGCAACTGGTATTAGCATCTAAAGCCCAGCGTACAGCCACCACTGGTGTGAAGCTGGTGCTCCACATGTTGGGACAAGACTGCGCCGCTGTGTGGCAACATCTGACACTTGTCCGCTCAATATATCTGCTATTAATCGGACTTTATCTTAACTTAAACCAGACGCTGCCAGTGGGTTCAGAGGCTAGGTAACACGGCTAGCTTTCAGGCTAACAAAACGCCAATGGCAGCAAAAGCAAGGCCGTGACATTATTCACTTCAGCTCCCACAGCACGTCTCACGTGTGGACCCGCAATTGTATCTTTGTTTAACATGCAGACTATCCATCAGTGCATTGATAATAATTTTTCCAGCTAGCTACAGTCTGGCTAGCGCGTCATTTTGATAGCTTCCATAATTATTTTCAGCCATTAGACTACGCCCCCTTCGCTGGCTAGCGTTAGCCGCTAGCTAGCCAGCAGCAGTCAGGCTATCAGAGGGACAAACATTTTTTTTGTTTACATGTTGACGCAGTTTGTTACTCACCGACGATCCACGGAGCTCTTCAAAACTTGCCACAGCGTTGTCAGCTCTCGGCCACGACCGTGGCGGCCACCAGTAGAGGTGGGGCCGTGGTTGTTGCTGCCAGCTGTGTGTGTCGCTCGGTAGCTAGTCAAAGACCAAACATGTCTGCGGACGCCATTTCCCGCCTCATCACAAACATAACGTTGGTGGTGCGCAGGGGAATGCGACACACACACGTAGGAGAACCAACGTGGCGGAGCGCGGAGTCAACAGAAAAAAGGCTGCTGAGCGTGTGCGCAGCCTGAGCGAGACAACACCACACTTTATCCTGCTGGTGTTGTTGTGCGACTACAAGGAAGCTGTAAATAATGTGTAGACGGGTGCACGTATTACCCACAGCAGCTATTTCTTACATTTTACATTTCAGTTGTAAGACTTACATTTAAGAAGTACCAGACTTTTGTTTGGCATCTTTATGCAAAAAAAAAAAAAAACAATCAAAAGTTATAGTGTAAAATACATTTTGCAGCAACTACTTTGGCATTACGAGACTTGAGAATGACAATACATCGCAATTAAATTTCTTAGGGATTGTTTGTTATTGATGAAAGGGGAAAGAGTGGTGCAAAAAGAGGGAGGCGTGTTAAATATTTTTTAAACACTGGAGAGGGACTTGCATTTTTTAATTTTGGGTCAAGGAAGAGAAATACAACTTTAAATGGCTGTATTAATTTATTTAACCATAGATTTTAGAAGAAACTTTCCAAACCCAGTATAAACTTGCCAAAACTGCACCATTTATCATAGCCTGAAACTGTAAAGACAGAAATTATCATTGTATTTGCAAATTTTCTGACAGTCATTAAACACAATATGTGGGACAAAGGCTTTAATACAATGATAATTTCTGTCTTTACAGTTAATAATAATAATAATAATAATAATTCTTAAAATAGTGACATTGCATCTAAATCACTTGATAATTTGCTAAAAATACACCAGTTGCACTAACTAACCTGCATGCAAAAACCAATGCAATTTTCAACTTCAGTTTTTTTTCTTCAGCTTTCAAACAGAAAAGGGCAAGTTTTTAACATAATAACCAATTTATAGTGGACGGAAGGCCATGCATTTTTTTCCCCAAGTCACTCGGGGAGACTAAAGGAAAAATATTTGTACCTCTGGAGAGGGTGAAAAAAATAGTCACACTCCAACCAGTCCCTTAGCTTAGTTTTCAGTCAAATGCAGATAAAGAGCTCTTGTGTAAAATTGCAGATAAGAGATTTCAGTTGGCTGGTGTGCAGCACTGTAAAAATATACTGTGATCATACTGGAAAGTCAAACAAGAAATAAAAAGAAGCCAACACAGACTGTGTGTGGGGTTTTAAATGGGATCGTTTTTAACTGTAGAGGGACTCAGATCAACTCCTGGACGCCCAAACTTTGCATCAGCAATTTGTAAAACCTGTTGCATTCAGCTGCATTACTTTTAAAACAGACATTTATTAAAACAAATTTTCAAGTAAATTTCAGGGCCTGGGGGGTGAAATTTGCTGGGAAATTCTGGTTGCCTAGAGGGTAGAAATAGCTATCGATCAGCATGCTCAATTGTTATTACATTTGTTCTCAATACACATTTTTCATTGCAGACATTTTGATTTGTCATAGTAGAAAAAACACAAATGAATTAGCTAACATTTACTATGGCTCAGTTCCATTAAGAGTCCCAGTAAGCTATTCAAGTGAGGCAGAATGAACAATACCAGGGCTATGAGTGGAGTGCAGCTATCTTTAATGTGCTTTTACCACTATAACATGTCAAAAAGTCTGCAATGGAAAATGAATGATCCCAGAGGCAAGGGTTTATTTAATATCTGAAAACAACGTGGCAAAACTATGTGAATTTTCACTTCTGTAAAGTTAAATTGTGCATGATGGGCTTGAACATGCAATAACATGTCATTCAATTCTCAAGAACTCTTTCTGATAAATACCAGAGTAAACATGGTCTGCATCTACAGCTAATTTAGTAGTGTGAAGACATCACACATTTCAATGCTGACCATGAGGAGTCTTTACTGATGTGCAGAAAAAGAACTGTGCACCAACTACAGATTGTGCCCTCAGCCCCGAGAAATCATAATAATCTGGGACCTCAAAGTAAATAATACAATATTAAAATCACAGCATAACTGAGTCAAATATAACATTCAATATTTCAGTATCACCACTGAATGTAAAATTCGATAGAGTGCAGCAAGGTTGAAACTATTCTAAGAATATATTTATGATTTTTCATCAACAATCTGTTTTTACCTCAATAGCATAATTACAGTAAATTTATAAGCGTACACGGTCATTACAGTGGTTAAAGAGTAACGCTTTTAAAATACAATCATGAAGTAAGCACTGACTCTATAACCACAAAGATGTTTATAACTCAGTTAAGCACTCATAGAAAAATAATCACTATGTACAAATGTTTTTAGCAAAAGCACTTGTGGTAGTTTGCATGTTAATTGTCAAACATTCCTAAAGACAACAGCTCATACAAAATGTTTGGTAGCACTAATGATCAACGCAGTACTACGAAAAAATACATTTTCATTGTCTGGATGCTTTAACATTTAAGCTGAAGGCAAACCTGAAGACGACTAAAATCCTGAAACGGCCAGAAACTACACACACAATAACGGACTTTGAATGATATACACAATTTGTAGTGTAGCAATCTGAAAAAGAGCACATTTACATACTGTGATTACTGGCTACTGACACAATGATTACAGCTGTAGAATTGAGCATCCCTCCAATATCTTAAAAAACAAATCATGTGCAATACAGACTGTAGTATATACCCTGCAGCAAGAAGCTGAATTTACTTTGGAAGAGCCTGGCTCACCTCAGTTCAGCTGTGAGACTAAGATTAAATTCACTGGTTTCTAAAAGGACACTGGTGCACCTACTGTATGGTTGCAAATAAAGAATCCTCAGCAAACCTTTTGGTCAAGGCTCCTATAAAAGTCGCATAGCTAGTAGGATAACAGGGTTGATTAAAGCAGCAAAACTTTACATTCACTGTGTTGCCAAACAAACTGAAAGATTGACCTACAAGCATCAAAAAAGCAACATAGAACTGCAGAGTTTTAAATCTCAGTGTTTTCTACTCTCTTTCTCATCACATGGGATCATTTTATTCTATGGTTATGTCAATGCACCACTTAAACGTGGATATTTCAATTATTTACGGTAATTCAATCAGATTTGTTGTGATTAGTCATGATGTCCAGGCCATAAATATACACCGTACTAGCTGCTATGTGTGTCTACCCTTTTGGACGATGATGGATTAAATGTGCTACTTCTTATGTGCTACTTCTTACCCTTAAAATTTAGGGAATGTACCTATCAACCTGCAAACTGATGGTGTGGTTTCATTTCATCCCCAGATGAAAGAGTTTCCTGAATGGTCCTGGTCCACCCCACAGACCCCTGTTGGAAGAAAAAAAAATAAAGAACATGTATGAAATTTGGTACAATGCATTCCCACTTGGATAACAAATTGTAAGCACTTTCCTTAATTGATTAATCATTATTTGAATTGACATATGGCATAAATTTTGACAGTATTTCATGGCATATCGATTGAAGATCGATACGACTTTCACATGTTGGATTAAATTCTTAACAATATATATATATATTGTTAAGAATATATATATATATATATATATATATATATATATATATATATATATATATATATATAGTTGTTCTGTTCAGCTTGTGTGATTTCTTTTTCTCCTTCATTATCTGTAAATGCATGGGGAAAATACTGTTTCGCAAGATATCATAAACCCATAAAAAATAATAGTTATGATAATCATGATATAGATCACACTCAAAAATCAGAAAATCAGAAACTGATGCAGCTAATTAGTGATTGACTATCTCTGTATTGCAATTACCTACAGAAGATGCCTTCAGCTCAAGACCGCAGGTCTGCAGGTATTGCTATATATATATAAATAAATATATATTTATATTTATATTTATATATTAAGAAAAAAAGCAGTTTCGCGCTAATCCTGCAACTGGTGGTCGATCCATGATAGTCGCGCTGAAAGTGAACAAGGGCAGGTGTGTTTCATTTTAGTCCACTGTCAGCTTTCCCTCGGCTTTCCGAGTGGCCTCCGTGCCATGTCAGCTGTTACATAACACCAAGGGTTGAGGGGAAGTGAGGGAGGACGGGTGGAACAATTTCTGAAACGCAGCCTTTATATTCCAATAGTGCTCATAGTGAACGGTCCAGCTTCAAAAATCTAAAATCAATTTGTTGCGCCAGATGTTTTGAGTGTGGCAGCATGCCACAAATAAATGAACGCAGTGGTAAACACACGGTGCCACAAATGCATCTAGGAAATACCACAATGTGCTGCTAACTGTGGACGCTTTTTAGGATTTTCCACTCTAGCTGCTGCTTGGTGGCTTTGGTCCCGTGAGAGAATTGCAGCAGACACCAGACACCACACCTCAGATACGCTGTGAAATACAGAGGGCTTTCTCTGACAGTGATAGGCTTAATCAGCGTTTTATGAACTCAGTAGGAAGAGCTTGAATGAAACAGCTCATTTATATTTAAAAGTCCTGCACTCCAGCTTTAACATGCTATTGATTGTTGATTGTTGTTAGCCTAACTGTATGCATACCGTAGAAGTCCATGCCAGTAGAGGTGAGGCATCAAATCGGCTTTCATGTGGTACATGATTCTCCTCTCTTTGGCTTGGTTAATGGGGAATGTCTCCAAGGGTTGTCCGTTATAGTCAAACTCTGCCAGAATCACCGTCTTGTAGCTTGTAACCAACGGACACGAGGTGTAGCCATCATACTGTAAACAAGGAAGTTACTAATTATGTATTTGTGGCTTTTTTCATCAGAGGCACTTCCAACAGGCATTTACACATCACTTACTATTTTATCTGGCTTCTCATTTTTCAGTACTTTGCTGATGGTTCTGTTCAAGATAGCAGTCTGTGCAGCTGACAACGAGAAAGCAAATGGTAAGTTTAATTTGTAAATTCTCTTTTTAGGAATTAAGAAAACTAATGATATGTCCCAAATCCATCCTGTATACTTATTCTGTGCAGTATGTGCTACTTACTGAGCGTCACAGCAGACAGTAGAATATTAAGCAGTTAGTGTACAAAAGAAAAAATAATCATTATGAGGGATGCACAATATTGGATTTTTTTTTATTTTTTGATATGACAATATATAACAACTAATTTGGCCAATGACTGATACCAATATTGATAAATCCACTTTTTTTGATGGCCCACCAGCAGATAAAGATAAAAAGTACAATGCTTTTCAGGGTATATAATATTCATTCATTGTGCAAAATAAGAAAAATACTTCAACTTAGGGTTGATGTTTTGTACATCTTCACTTTGTCAACAAATAAAAAAATATGGGTTTGTGATACTGGCAGAAATCAGCATGTTAGCTGATGTGCTGATAATATTGTGCATCCCCAATCAATACCTAATTTGAAACTTGCTAGACAGGACATCAAACTGCGACTTTGGAAAGTCACTGCAAGTCAAACCTCACCAATGAAAAGAAAACTTCCGTCATTAAGATTTGTCACTTTTTTTGTTCTCCAAGATCCTTATGGTGCTTTTTCACTACCATCCACAATTTATTTTATTTTTTCCAGCTTTGAGCAGCCTCTCCATTTCCTTTGTTTACTGCATTGTGGGAGAAAAGTATCCATCATCAGCACTTTTTCAGTGTGAAATGAACTGGGACACTGGGAAGTTTATAGACATGCCGGTGGCCTCTGAGGGGCTGTAGTAATACACAGCAGGAAGGAAAATTTTTGGATGGCTATAGCTATTCTTCAGTGTCCTACCACTAGTGGGGTAAATAATCTCAAGTTTGGCATTTGGTGAAGAAAATGCTATGTTTTGGGGGTTTTTTGCCATTCATACGTAAATATTCATTATCTACTTATCATGTTTGGCATTGCAGGGGGCTGGAGCCAATCCCAGCACACACTGAGAGAGAAGCAGGGCACACACTGAACAGGTCAGCAGTCTATCACTGAGTCGACACACACACACAGACACTCACATCCATGCAGAATTATCTCTCACTGTGAGGCAAACCACTAAACCACCATGTTGCCATGGTGTGCTTTCACCTGATCTGAATTCTAATTTTCCTGTGATTATACACTAAAGAAAACATGGTTATGGCCCTAAATCCTACACACTTAAAACACAGCAGAGATGTCATTTCAGGCCAGGTGTGCCATTTAGCATGACATACCTTGCATGAATACACTGAGTGTAAACGTGATGAAACACGATTAGATAGATGCTTCACTGCAATCAGATTGCAGTGGTGCAGGAAGTGATAAGCACTGATTTACAGCCTGATGTCATCATCAGTGATGTGAAGTTGCCATGAGTTACCCATCATTTAACAGTTAACAGACAGGAAATGACACAAACACAGGAAATTTAAATTAACTATGCACAGAGGGTTAAATTTTTCACCATGCAATTGTGTCACGCACAAAACGATTCTTTGTAAAATGTAATGGTACGATTAAACTCAAAAACAAAGGTAAACTGATATGATACAATCCGCCAGACACTAATGAGAAGTCTCCCCACATTACAAGCTTTATAGGGCGTGGTGTATGTTTTTATAATCTTGTGTAAATAGACAATTGTGCAATGCACACAGTGAAGAAAGTATTTTTCCAATTACGAAACCCAGAAGCAGTTAACAAGAGATATAAGTACAGGGACTGTATGCAGCAACAGAGTGCTTTCCAGTGTTGCATTGACGCAATGTTCAAACTAATGACACAATAATCACTTACCGACAGCAGCGGCTGTTTTGGCTGTAGGCAGGTTGGTACAGTCTCCAATCCCAAACACATTTGGATACCTCTTGTGTTGGAGGTTGTCTTTGTTGACATCTAACCAGCCAGCCTCATCTGCCAGCGGGCTGCCTTTAATCACAGCATGGGGCCCCATTGGTGGTGTGACATGAAGCATTTCATACTAATAAAGACAAACAGCAAAGAATTATTTCCTAATTTGGCATATTTAGGTGCAAAGTCAAGTCAAGCTTTACTGTCATTCATCTATATATACAGTATACAGCTGAACGAAATGCCTCTTGAACCAGGTGCCAGAGAAATCACATAAGGCATTTCACCTAAAATAGAGGACACTATATACAATACAAAATTAAACAAAAATGACAAAAAGACTCATAAATAGTATGCAATAAAATGCATGTATAAAAAAATAATGGTATGTGCAAGGATGGAACAGCAGAAACAATCTACAGTGTATCTACAGTGAATTAGTTTGTTGATAACATACAGTAACAACAGACAAAATGATGAGGAGTTAAAGAGGAAGGAAGTTTCATAGCACATAGGAGAATAGGCTGTCCATTGTCTGGAGCAATTTATACTATAGTATGTTAAAACTACCACTGAGGTGCAGTAGCACAGTTACCTCAACCACTGAGGTTTCGCCTGGCTTGTCAAGGTTTTCAAACACGGCTTCCTGCTTGTCCGCACGCACTTCAATCAGGTTTTGCCTCAGGTTCACTTGTAGGTCACGCTGTTTCACAATGTCCCACAATGAGTCGGCATATTTCTTGATCCCGAAGAGCACCGGGAGCGATGTGTTGTACATTACATTGGCCTTTGACCTTTTTCCTGTCTTGGATAGAGAAATACTTCATTTCATGTGGAAAAAACACACTTGACAGTTTTAAAAATGTACTACATTTGCATTACATTATAGATTTTAAGTACCTTTCTGAGAAAGGCATCTGATAGGTACATGATCTTCTGAGGAGCTCCAGCACATTTCACAGGAGTATTTGGGAAAGTGAACACGGCGTTCCCCTCTTTGAAGTCTTGCAGTGCTTTCCATGTTTTCTCCACAGTTTGGACCGAGTAGTTTGACCCAATCTTTGGATGTTCAAATCCCTCTGGCAGTCCCTTGATCTGCATATAAGACAAGTTTAAATTTCCATGAATGCATCTGAATGTAAATACAATAATACAGTTTACTATGAATGAACAAAACACAACTTCACCTTCTCATAATGTAGTTGTAAACCGAGAGCCACAATCAAATACTCATAGGAGATCTGTAATGTGAAAGAAAGTCTAAGTAGGACTACATGCACATAGATCATGTATAATTTAAAACTTCCTTTTATCAGAACTACCACTCAATGCCAAACCAGTAGATGACAGACTATTAATTTTATAACTTTAATATACACAGCAAACATACTTCAGTCCCATCATCTGTGCGGATAGTATTTGTGTCTGGGTTTATTTCCTGAACTTTAGATTTCACCCACTTCACTCCAGATGGCATAACACTCGCAGTGGGGCGACCTGATGAGGCTACAGTTTTTGCACCAGCACCAACCAGAGTCCATATTGGCTGATAGTAGTGCATCTAAGAGAAGAAAAAAAGAAATGTTACTGTAACTCAAACTGTTCTGTCACAGTTGAATGAATGAGAGCCACCACTTTTCACCACTTGCATTGTCTTCTAGTGATACCCAAAGAGAGGTGTGGCAAATAATAATCATAATCTCCTGCATCCTTGCCTCGCTGGGCTCCACAACGGCCACATTCTCAGCTCCCATCATCCTCTTCATTCGTGCACTCATCGAAATGCCCCCACTTCCTCCTCCAAGCACAAGCATTTTGTAGTGCTGTTTGGCAGAGGCACGGCTGCTCGTGTGAAAATGAGAGATAGCAGTGCCCGTGGAGTGGCACTGCCTCAGACGACGCAGTGCAGCCATTGTGTCTGGAGAAATAACAAGTCATTTTGGTTGGCATCAGTTCAGTTAAGATGTGTTCAGTCAACAACCTGCCCTTCCCACATTTCTCATTTTAAGTGGCTAGTATAGCCTTTTAGAGTAATAATTACTATGGAGAGTCTTAGCGACTGCTCATTACTATTATTATTTGTAATTTTCTTTTTTGTGTGACTTTTATGATCAACTTTAAAGACTCCTTTTTAAAATGTTTTTTAGAAACCGTCAGAACCGCCAGACTTGCAAGTGGGTTTAAAATGCATATTTTCTATAAAAATCTGCATAATCACATAATTTTTCACAGCCAGAAACCGGGGGATACGATTATTTGTGGTGGAGCGAGGGTCATGCATTGTCCACTACCATTTTTCACAAAAGGAGGCTCAAGGAAAAATATTTGTAGCTCCAGGGAAGGGAAAAAAAAAAATCAAGTCACACCAAGCCACCTCCTTATTCCGATAAATAAAGTACAGTCCCTTATATACAGCATTTGTTGTCCTGATATGCACTAATGACAACAAAGTGAGACCATGTTGCAGCTTTATCACCCAGCTATTGTAATAAAGGACCATCCCTGATACTTTGACCTGACAGCACACACACAGACACACCAGATTATAGGAGCAAATTTACGGTGGCTTCTCTTGACATGTTAAAGAGCAAAAGTTAGCATAATAAAATAACCTGCTTTAGCTTTAATGAGACATTCTGACTTCGACTTTGGACTTTTTACTCTATACCCCAATTTGACAAAAAACACAGACCCTTATAGCACAAGTAATAATGACATAATGACATAAGTTACATATATTTAGGGTGTTTACACCCTCTTCCGTGAAGCCGAACTCAAGCTGAACCATTGCTGCTGCATGCTGCGTAACCAACTGACAGAGCCTCACTGAAGCGACCGAAATGACAACACTCGTGTGGTACTTGCCTCGACTCGCAGTTGTGTTCACCGCCCGTTTGACCTACTGTCTGACCGCCAATTTAGACTAAATCCGGCAGAATAAAGTCCGACCGGTTTAGAGTTGTCATAGAAAGCAGGACTTCCCCAACTCGTGTGAAGCGTTGGTTACCCCGACGTGAACTTGCAGTCACCACCTTCAAGTCCAGGAACGTTCATCCCGCCTCCTTCGTTGTTCAACCAATCAGAAGCGAGTATTTTCACTGCCATGGTAACGCTCTATCTCAAGCAGACGTAAAACAGCTAAACTTTACGTAACAACGGAAGCTATTTCAGTCATTTTCGCAGTTTGATGTGTTTTGTTGCACTGTTAACTTGTCGAAAAAATGTTGCTACGTTGACACAAATCTAAATGTGTCTTCAGGCACTATATAAAGGTGGGCGTGTTTGTCTGCAGCCCTGTGGAACAGCACGTAGTCGTCCTGGAATGAACTCCACAACATATGCAGGCTACTTAATACACTTGACATAAATGCAGCACTTCCTGTAAACAATTAAGGAAAATACAAAAGTTTAACCCTTTGACACCCGGATTGACGTCAGTTTTCCTGCATTCAGACGCCTTTCACAATAATTTTAATCTCTGACAATTGGTTAAAGGAAAAATATAATTAACAACTTGGCAAGAAATGCCAATTTAAAATAAAGTTAATTTAAAATAAACTAACTATACTAACTATAGTTAATTTAAAATAAACTAAAATAAACCTAATTAAAAAAAAAAAAAAACAGTGAAAGGTAACAAGGAAATTATCTGAAAATTAGCTTGGATGGATAATAAGATAGAAAAAAACTATATCCAGAATATATCCAGAAAACTATATTTATAATTCTTCTAATTACATATTTGACATCATGTTTCAGAGAAAAAAATCTAGCACATTCTTGGGGTCATTTTCTATTTTGTTTTTTATTCATTTATTTATTTTACTTTCTTGTAATTTTCTTGTAGCTTTTTACTAATTTCTTAGTTTCTTGATTTCGGATTTATTTCAAGTTTCTTTGTAAACAATCTAAAATGTAACTTTCATACAAAACACCGATCACAGTAAAAGCAAAAAAAAAAAAATAGATAAAATAACCCCAAACAAAATTGCAAGATATTTTGTCCCAATGATTGTGCGTATCAGTCTATAAGGAAAGTGTATGTTGCCCACTAAACTACAGTGCAATAACGTCTTTATTTATGACTTGCCCATATTCTTTACATGCCCATACAGATTTAGCATTAAAATTGGGGTTTAATAGACCAATTCTCTCATAAAGCCGGAGCTGAAAACCTGGGTTTGAGCTGACTATGCCAAAAAGTGCATATTATAGCCTGCCAATTCAATATCTAGAAAACAAAAACATCTTCACCACCATGTCTTTGCATGACTCATTAAACTTTGACACACGCTTTAGTGTCTTGATAATTTTATATAAAAAGTGGTGCAATGTAAAAAAAAAAAAAGAAAAAAAAAAGGTGTTGACAGTTAAATCTTCCTCACACACTGACAATGAACCACTGTGTCATAAAGTACAAACAGTCATGTCCTGTTGTAAATTTGGTACCATGTTCAGGTTTTAAATTCCCTCAAGGTCTCATCATCTGCACTTGTTTATGTATTACACATTGCAGAATCACCACATCTGTTTTCCCATTGTACTGAAAGAAAAAAGCATTAGAAATATTTTTTTTAAAGTATGGCCATCATAAGACAAACACAAGCCAGGATCTACTTCCTCCTTGGCCATTGTTAACTGATTTACTGTAGAGGCATAATCTAACACAGAAGACTGTAGCTGTAAAATAAGACTATTGAGAAAGAAGCCCAATGGCAAATCACTTTACAACTTTTGGAAGCATTACCTGGGATGACTATGAGAATCGCAAACATACTACTGATAACGGTGTGCCCTGGCTTTTAAAAGGACACTGACTGGGAGCTGTAACTTTGGAACTATAATTACAGCTAAAACACTTTCCTCCCCTTGTCATATGTCTTATTCAGTATCAACCATACAGTAAATCAGCACGATCAGCTCATCTTAAAACATGCTGAACTCAATCAATGCACCCATGAAGAAGCTCACATAAAATAAAATGAAATAAAACATGTACCTATACACTAGAGGCCTGTGAAAAGATACTGTTCCACAAATCCCACACCTATAATAATAATAATAATAATAATAGAACTATATTATGATAATCTTTGCTTGAGTTTTGAAAATAAGTGTAAGTCCTCATGGGGGCGACATAGCAACATTTTAGCATTAGACTATAACACAATTATGAGACAATTAGGCCTGGCCCACTTTAATTATGCTTTCAGAGTCCCAGTTGATTTTCTTTCTCTTTTTTTTGTTATTGTTTTTGTGAATTTGACCTGAATTTTGTCACTTTAATAAGGTAAAAGTGCCCCTTTAGTAAAAGTATGTATTTGCATGCAAATTAAGTACCAAAAGTAGAAGTCATTATGGAGAATGGCCCATTTCAGAATAATGTAGGCTATATTATATTACTAAATTATAATTACTTAAGCAATGATATGCAGGCTGTATCTTATCTTTATCCAAAGGCCCATAGCTACATCATCATTTCTGTGTTAATTATATTTTGTGTTATTAACCTGAATCGTCAGAGTAACAAATATTATTAATACAGCTGGTGTAGTTAAAAAGGTACAATATTTCCCTCTGAAATTTAGTGAAGTATTTCAGTGGTTAGAGACAAGTCGGTTCAATTAGAGCCAATTCAAATATTCAGTTCTACAGCTCAGAATTTTAGCATCACCTTGTGTGTTTTAATGTTTGTAGAGAAATCAGGTGGGATTATTTTTACACACACACACACACACACAGAGAGAGAGAGAGAGAGAGAAAGAGAGAGAGAGAGAGAGAGAGAGAGAGAGAGATGCTCCTTACAGCACGCGCACACACGCGCTCTCGCATCTCCCCGGTGAAGGCTCGAGCCTCAGTTAGCTGATTTCTCTCTTTCTCTCTCGGAGTATCGTGATTGCTTTTTGTAGCTTGTGTGCCTGCAGCCATTTTCACAGCCCACACCGTCTGCTTTCTTTCTCTTCTTCTCACCGCAGCTTATCAGCCTTTGTTGTTCATTTTCACGAGGACAACCATGTCTGTTATTTTTTTGTTTGTTTGTTTGTTTTTTTTACTTAGGAGGAGGATAACAGCGTTTACTGCGGAAAGTATAGCTTGAAATAAATGACAGGATACATGGAGACAACACAAGACTGCGCCTGTGACAAACTTGCGCGAGGTAAGAAAACCCCATTTATCCTGTTACACAAACACACACTCACACCTCTGTGTTGCTCACCTGTGTCCTTTGCTCAGGAGACTCACAGTTCACTGGAGATTCACCCGCTGCTGCTCACACCAATACTTTAATTAAAGTTGCTCCTCTGAACAGAATATACACACTTTGCTTTGTGTGTTGCCTCAGACATTACATCAATTTTATTTCACACACAGTCACCCCACCTGCACCTCCTGCACTGCAATACTGCAAAACGCTCACTTACAGACTTTGCAAGTGTCGATGGTTAATGGTGATTTTCTCCAGTGGTGGAGTATATTCAGATCCTTTGAAGTCGCATTGTAAAAAGTATTGTCTTACAAGTCACTGAAGTGTTTTAAGCAAGATGTGCCCATAAACCTAAACCAAAAGTATATATATAGCTTTTTCATACAGTATGTTTTGAATGCAAAATCCCCCCACACAAACTGTCAAATAAATGAAGCGGAGTGTTAAGTACAGAATTTCCATCTGAATTCTGGTGATATAGAAGTGTGAGGTAGCATAAAATTGAAATATTGAAATATTGAGATATTTAATATTTATATATTTAGTACTGTGAATGTATATACAGTATAAGTAATAAAAGTCAATCTGTCCAGTGTTTTATTATACTAAAAATAATGGTGACTTGCAGTCCGATGTGGAATAGGCCAAATTATTTGGCGTGTGTAGTGGAGGGATTATGGGCTATGCCCACCTCTTTTTCTCTCAGTTTACAGTACGCTCAGCTATCAGCCAAAAAGCCATTTCATCATATCAGAGAGTCTACCCACTTCCTCCTTGATAAGCTGCCCAACCCACCTTATTTACTACCACTACACCACTGGGCATGACATAGAAAGAAAATAAATAATGAATAATAACAGAATGAATAATGATTATAAGCTACATTTTCTTTACATTCATTTTTAGGGAAACCCTCAGGAGGTCCGTGGAGAAGATGGTATTCTGGAGGAGAAATACTCACATTGGTAAAACGTCTTTTGTTTCTAGATCTAAAAAGATGTAGAGGAGAACAACAGGAAAAATGTGTTTGATGTGAGGTTTTACAGGTTTGAGGTGTGTAAATGGTTAGAATAAAAATTGCGGCTTTATCTTTTGAAAAGCTGGAGACATACCTTGTGTCTCATGCAGCTGTACAGAAACTCCTTATCCTGTCCTGGTGCAGCAAACTGCTTTAGAGATGAAATGAAGCAGTATACAGTAGCCTTTCTCTCTTTCTTTCTCTATTTGTGTGCGTGTGTGTGTGTGTGTGTGTGGTGTGTGTGTGTGTGAAATGTGCATCTATTTGTCATTTATAACATCCTGTAATCAATATGTGCCCCATAGTGAGGAAGGGACAAACTCAGATTTGACCCTGTTCTTGATTTAAAGGCTTTTAAATATATATTTATATATATATTTAAAAAATCCTCAAAAGAACAAAGAGGAAACTTAAAGTACAGTTGTCATTGTTTTGGAAACAGAATCTAATAGCTTCCTGTATTGATGTGATACTCCGGAGGAGAATGGTCTGAATTATTTCCTGAAGCATTTATGAATCATTTGACGCAAGCTTGAGCAGCTTGCAGTGTTACTCAAGAAAATAAAAAGCTCCTCCAGAAATAAGCCTGTTGAAAAAACAAGATAATGTCACGGTGTATTAAAAAAATCAGTAGTGCATTTACACATCTTCTAATTAGGTGTTTAAACAGACCAAAGCCATTCTTAATAATTAATTATCATAGTAACTGATAGCAGAACGAGGGCAGTCTGTTGTGTGAGAAGGTCTATCCTGTTCCAGCTCTGTGCATGTGCGTTATGCATAATTCAGCAATGATTTAACCTCGTTTGGAAATAACAGCAGCGTGCAGCTTCAGGCATTTCTCTCAAAGTTTTGATAAATGGTTTTGTCATGTTGCAGATGGCTTTTATTGTTTTGTTTGTGAGTGAATATATTTCCTGTTTAGAAAGCAGACTAAGAATAATAATGAGCCCTAATGAATCACCTTGACATATGAACCATGTGATGAATGCCAAAGCGTGTCATTGCAGATGAAGTCTCTAGTTCTTAAAAAACGGGCAGGCCCTGACAGAGTCCACGTGTCAGAGACACGCTGTATTTGATCAAACCCATAACCTTACTCAAAGTTTTACTTTCCATTTAAAGACTTTAAAGGCTCTTGTTGTGTATTTAGGCCAGTGATACCCAATTTAAGGCCCGCAGGCCAAATCTGGCCGCCAGTAAGGTGCCATCTAATTCACAAAAAAAACATGTGATTTCCGCTAAGTCCTAGCTAAGCCCCAATACCCTGAAATCCTATAAATGTCCCCAAATCTTAAAAAACACCCTCAAGTCCTAGAAATGTCTTAAAATCCTAGTAATGTCCTAAAATCCTGGAAACATGAATAGGGCTGCTGCAGTGGGCCCTTGGCCCCCTTTTACAAAAGTGGCCCTTCAAGCAAAGCGACTGAAGTATCCCCGATTTAGGCAATACTTCCACATTTTGGAAAATATGCCTATCTGCATTCTTATTGCCAAGGATTACACAAAAAGATTGATATACCGCTCTCATGTCTGTCCGCTAAATGTAAAGTGACATACAGGTGCTTAACTTTGCATGAAGATTGGAATTAGGGGAACATAAAGCTATCCTGGCTCTGTCGAAAGGTAACAAAATCTGCCAGCCAGCACCTCTGAAGCTCATTTTAAAACACCTGCCAATCAGTCTTGGTTCATTGTAGATTTATGACTTTGAACAGGTGGGCAAAAAGTCCAAAAAGGGGTCATAACAAGGCAGGCTGGAATGCTGTGGCTGAGATAACACAAAAGACGACCTTTGTTTGCAGGTGGATGTGTATTTCAGGGGATGTGGATATGAGAACTACTGTAGGTCATGATGGGATTGACAAACCGGCTAAATATTATACAAGGATTGCCTCAGTTTCTCAATATAATTCCAATGTTTCTGCCATTTTCATTATATGTGATTGAACCATTAATAAAAGCAACTGTAAAAAATAAAGAGCTTCGTGCCATCTATCATATGAAAAATAAAATTCAAGCTGCATTGTTTCTGTTAAGATCCTCTGAGGGCTTTGTCTTTACCCTTCAACAGTTTACTTAAATGGCAAAGTGGCTTCCTTTAACGAGACGACTCTCTCTGCTTCAGTGGATTAAAGAAAGAAAAGCTTTCAACAATACTGCAGAAGTACAAAAACATGTACACGGTTCTCTCAATGAAAACTCTCACTGTACCTTTGAACACAACAGTCTGAAGAATTCTATTCTTTTTATCGATGTGTTCTTTTATAACCTGTCTCTTGATAATGACCATGTGTTCTGTATGTAGAGAAGGAACGCCATGTGAAAGCCAACGCGCGGGACTATAATGACAAGTTCTCTTATGCAGTAAGTTTACCTCAAAATTACATTAAGCATGCTTTATGTACAAGTGTAGGCTGTGGTTATTTCACCAGTGCTGTCTCTGCATGTGTGTTTCATCAGGACAATCACATCAAAACCTCAAAGTACAACTTCCTCACCTTCCTGCCCATCAACCTGTTTGAGCAGTTGCAGAGGGTCGCAAACGCTTACTTCTTAGTACTTTTGATACTGCAGGTAGGAGAAACTACCTTGTGAGAACATTTATGCTTTCATTAATGTCATTTTTTAAGGGGAGATTGTTTGAAACTGAGTAAACTAATGTGGCTTTATTTTTCTGAAGTTAATTCCAGTAATTTCCTCTCTGTCCTGGTTCACAACCATCGTGCCTTTGGTGTTGGTGCTGGTAATCACGGCCGTGAAGGATGCCACAGATGACTATGTACGTGCAACTAGTCACTCTAATAGATCTTCTAAATGCTCCTCTACATCTCCTGCAATGAAATTGTTACCCCCTTTCTTTAAATTTCAGTTCAGGCATAAGAGTGACCAGCAAGTCAACAACCGGCAGTCTCAGGTTCTCATCAGAGGAAGGTACTTAATCCTCTGTCGTTTTCTTTTAAATGTGTAACTGTTGCAAGGCCAAATCACATGCACAAATGATCAATGCTGCTCAAGGACCTTTATGTGATTTAAAGGAATACTTCACTGACAAAATCACCACATGTATACCAATTTCTCATCTAGTGTTGCGTTGAATTTGTGTTTTTATGGCTCCATAAAAAAGCAAAGCTATGTTGAAACATCTGTTTGCAAACTCTCACACAATGTTTGCGGTATAACCCAAGTTTCATTTATTCATTTGTGTGTTCAGAACTTCCCAAACACATGCATTTTTCTGAGCAGTAAGCCTGGTTGAGTGTGTGCATTTTACAACGTTTTTTTTTCTCAAAAATTCAAGGTATACAGGGTGAGTAATGGATATACAAATGGTAATTTTTTTGGTTAAAGTGTTCCTTTAATTATGAGTCTTTTTGTGTCTGATTTCCAAGTTTGCAGAATGAGAAATGGATGAACATTCGAGTGGGGGATATCATCAAACTGGAGAATAATCAGTTTGTTGCTGTAAGTAAACTACTTTGTATGTGTAGAAATATTCTGTAAACTGGATGCCTTTTCGACTTGTTGCAACTTTAATGAGATGATGTTGAGTTCTGTCGCTTATGTTTACATATAATTACATATAAGAGAGGTGGATGTCAGCAATTAGAAGTTTCTTATGGGAGATTTTGGGGCCGCTGGGCACTCTTTCGGGTTCAGCGGGGCAGATTGATTTATTGCCTTCTCTGTGTTTCATATTGGTTTTACACACAGGCAGACATCCTCCTCCTCTGTAGTAGTGAGCCCTATGGACTGTGCTATATTGAGACTGCAGAGCTGGATGGGTAAGTGTTGCACTGGTTATGTAAAGTACGACTGAAGAATGCATTTGTTTGTGTGATGAAGGAAACGCTGTAATTGTGATTCATGTAGTTGATTTTTGCAAAAATGTAAAGGTCCAGTGTGTAGGATTTGGGGCAGTGGTATGTTAGTAATGACATAATATATGATGACATATGTGATAAGTTCCAATACCATGTCTTGAAGGGTTGGTGAGTTCTTGAAGTCGGCACTTTTTTTGAAATGGTATTATCACATTTCCTGAAAATCACCTGAAAATAGGAATCAGTATGTTTTTGTTACCTTTGAATGAGCCGTTTATCTACATAGGGAGCAGGTCCTTGTTCTTGCCATGTTGCATAACCACATTTCAACAGTGGCCCATAATGGACAAACCAAAGACTGGCTCTAGACGGGGGTATTTGCATTTTCACATGGGCCACTGTAAAAGGCAGCCCTTCTGCAATGAACAGCGTCAGAAAAAATGCTGATTTCTTAATGTGAAACAGATTCATTCAGTGTTTGTTTTTTTTTTGTTTGTTGTTTTTTTGTTTGTTTTTTTGCCGGCTTAAATCACTGGGTCACTTTGTTTTGGAAAGGTAGAGATCTCTGGGTAATTCAGCTCATCGTTTAAAGTCCTAAAAGTCTGAAACTAAGTTATCAGAGAAAAAAAGGTATGCAGTAGGTGCAGTCTCTCTGTGATGTGCCGAACAGCATTGGAGGCACACTAATTTATAACATGAAACTGCTTTATTCAGTTTTTTAAAATTTTATTTATTTATTTATTTTTTTACAAATTTAAGTCACTGGGTCAGTGTGTTTTGGAGAGGAGGAGACCTTTGTGGATAATTCCGCTGCCGGCAAAAACCTCCTGATCAATGAAAAATTGAAGGAATCCCAACTGGGAGTTTTCAGCTTGGCTCGAGGGAGACGTCTCAGCTGGTTCCTAACAGCTTGATACTACAAAATCCTACACACTGTCCCTTTACTGTCCCTTTGACTTTTCTTAACATTGTCTACATTTACACATCAACATAGGGACAAATTTGTTTTCGCCATTTCTTCCCAAACAGAGAGACGAATCTGAAAGTTCGTCAGACTTTGACCGTTACCTCAGATTTGGGAGATATCACAAAACTGATGGACTTTGATGGTGAGATGAAACTTATAATTCTAGTTCATTTCTACATTTGTATACATAAAATGCTTCTGGATTCCTCAGGCCTTCTGTATGTTGACATGTTGGCTTGTGTGATGAATTTTCTCCTGCAGTGATGACTGATGTTGGTAGGACTGCATTTGCTTTGCTCCTCAGGAAAAGTCATTTGTGAGCCACCAAACAACAAGCTGGATAAATTTACAGGAACTTTATTCTGGAGAAACAACAAATATCCTCTAGATAATGAGAAAATGCTGCTGCGGGGTTGCGTTCTCAGAAACACTGAGTGGTGCTTTGGGATGGTCATTTTTGCTGGTATGATTTTTTTCTATTATTTTAATGCTTTTATTCTCCACATCCATTATCCATAAACCCTCTTATTGTTGATGTTCTCTATCTTTGCAACAGGCTTGCAAACCAAACTGATGCAGAACTGCGGAAGGACTAAATTTAAAAGGACAAGTATCGATAAACTGATGAACACTTTGGTTTTGTGGGTAAGCTGTTTGTTGCTTTTACATGCACCATTAACAAACCAAAACAATTTTGTAATAATGATGGTCCATATTTCAGATCTTTGCCTTCCTCTTTTGTATGGGAGTTATTTTGGCCGTTGGAAACACTGTTTGGGAGAGCTGGATTGGCAGACACTTCCAGGTGTTCTTGCCTTGGGATGAGTTTCAGAGAAGTGCGGTCTTCTCTGGCTTCCTCACATTCTGGTCCTACATCATCATCCTCAACACCGTTGTGCCCATTTCACTGTATGTCAGGTTAGGACAAGGTTTACTTCCAAAATGCTACATAGCTGTTCTGAGTTAACTTCAATGTATTCCAAAAGGATCATGATTTCTTAACCATTTTTTCTCAACGATCAGTGTTTTACTCTGAATCAAGTTCTATCGTACAATAAAACATTTTATCGAACCTTCCCTCAGTGTGGAGGTTCTGCGGCTCGGTCACAGTTACTTCATTAACTGGGACCAGAAGATGTACTACAGTCAGACGGACACCGCGGCAGAAGCTCGCACCACCACCCTGAACGAGGAGCTCGGCCAGGTTGAGTTCATCTTCTCTGACAAGACGGGGACCCTCACCCAGAACATCATGGTCTTTAGCAAGTGCTCCATTAATGGAAAGACGTACGGTATGGAACTTTTTTTTGAAGCTCTTAAAAACTTTAAAGGCACACTTGAAAAGATTACACTAAAAGAACAATGTATATATTCACACAAAAGTATTCCCTCTATATCATCACTTTTGACCTACTTGCAGTGTGTGGTGGTGTTTGTGTCTGCAGAGAACCTGCCCTCTGCCAGTATTTTCTTAGATTGATTTGATTTGATTTCACTTTATTGTTAGAAATAACTCAGAAATTTGTTAGCTGTTTCACATACATACAAAAACATTTAACGAACAACAAAATTGTACAATAAATGCTACAAACCACAACAGACATTACAAAATTGGCATCACGGTGGTGTCGTGGTTAGCACTGTTGCCTCACAGAAAGAGAGTCCCTGGTTTGATCCCGGGGTGGGCGGGGGCCCTTCACCCAAACAATCTCATCTGAGGAAACAATCTCAACAGTTTTTAAGAGACAGTGGAATAAAGGAGACACCTCCATCATACCACTTGAAGACTGTGTCACACTAAAGAATAATGAATGGCCATAATGTACCCTGAAGTGCTCTCAACACAAACACACTCATTACATTACTGTTTTAATGGTTATTAATCACACCATGAAATTCTATTATTATAACATTGTGGGAAACAATTTTTCACTATAATTCTGCTTGCGGTTCATCAACTATTTCACTCTAAAAGTTGTTTAGGTTTAAACTTCAAAACACCTATACTGACCCTCAGTACAAAACTACCTATCACATTGCCATATATCTGATATTTAATATGTTGCTTTTTATTTTCATAGGTGACACTTATGATGAGTTTGAGCAGAAGGTGGAAATCACAGAAGTAAGTGAAGCTAAATAAGTACAAATTCTTAACTCAGTGACAATACCAATAACAATGTATGTATGTAATGTATGTAATGACGATGGTCCACGTGCCCTCAGAAAACAGCCTGTGTGGACTTTTCCTTCAACCCTCTGTGTGACAGAAGGTTTAAGTTTTATGATGGCAGCCTGGTTGAAGCTATAAAACTGGAGGATCCGGCAGCGCAGGAGTTCTTCAGACTGCTGGCGTTATGTCACACCGTCATGCCTGAGGAAAAGAGTGAAGGTAAACTGTGCACACATTCAGCAGCAAAAGAAATAACAGAATTAACTGAATATGTAAAAGTGGGTCTGATTGATGTTTCTGTTAACATGAAGGAAATCTGGTGTACCAGGCTCAGTCACCTGATGAGGGAGCCCTGGTCACTGCTGCACGAAACTTTGGGTTTGTCTTCCGGGCTCGAACCCCTGAGACCATCACACTGTGGGAGATGGGACGAGCTGTCACCTACCAGCTGCTGGCCATACTGGACTTCAACAACGTGCGCAAGAGAATGAGTGTCATTGGTTAGGTCTTCACTTATAACAGCAACGCTCCATTCAGCTAACAATTTGTCAACATGACATCATGTTTTAATTAATTATTAAAAATTAAATCAAAATCAACGTTAAGTTTGTTTCTCGACTGACTTCCCATTAACTTGTTCAGATCCCCTGTTCATTCCAGTAGACATAACTTTTCTAGGATGTCTAGATCTATGATAACTGTCAATCAACTCCACTCAAATGCCTAGAGTTATTTTACGTGATGTCTGTCAGCCAATCACAGTGTTCCACCTCATCTAAAGTGGACTGCAGTGGAGCCACGCCCCCTTTATTAACAAGCATTGCAGACCATGAGGAAAGGAAGAGGTGCAAGGCACATTTCAGTCCATTATTCATATAGTTAAAATACCTAATTTGTGCTTAAACAGTGTTTAAGGTAAACATGAGATGTAATATTACCTGTCCATGTAAAAATAATCATCGACAGAAAAAAAAATCAGATTTGCAGCCTTTGTTCAGGAATTTTAAATAAATATCCATCCTTTGGAATGGACGGTGGATCTATATGTCGCAGGAAAATGAATGGAAGAAATACAGTTTATATAGGGGAATACTGTTCAAATTTAATTTTCTAATAATACAAAAAGCTTTTATTGTATTTTATTAATTATGTTGACAGAATACTAATCTCTGGAGGTATTCCACATACTATTTTCAGGAGATACTTAAGAAATAAATGATATTTTCAGTCACAATGACAAAAATAAAAATGTGTTTTAAAGCATCACTTTATTCAGTGATATGATTTAGTTATTCATGAAAAGTAAATAATCAAACATGTATTGTGATTTTCACTATTAGGTAAGTTCTGTGTTAAGATTCTTCGTCCATTGGAATGAACAGAAAAAGAACCCATAATGAAGTATCTTATAAGTAAAGTATCAATTATTATTATTATTATTATTATTATTATTATTATTATTATTATTATTATTATCCAACGGAACTTATTATTTGCTAATGATTATGAGTGCATTTAAAGAAGAAATCCATCATTGTTATATTTTTTTGTGTTTGGGTTCTGAACAGGTTAGACATTTTTAATAATATCTGAATAGTCAAATATAAATCTCTTTTCTAAAAACAGCATGAAAGTGATACTCTCTGTGCACATGCTTCTGTTTGCAGTCTTTATTTTTTTTGTATGTATGCAAATATGATTTGATCAGAAAAGTAATGTGATCCCATGTTTTATTTTGTTGTTGTATTTTATAGTGAGAAACCCACAGGGCCAAATTAAACTCTACTCCAAAGGAGCTGACACTATTATCTTTGAGCGCCTGGATCCCTCCAGTGAAGACCTCATGAACACTACCTCAGAACATCTCAGTGTAAGTGTTGTTAGATTTGATAACACCACTTAATGACTACATTATTAAATAAGTGCACTATGCATCTGTGTTTATAGTTTCATAAAAATCGATAAACCAGACAAAGTACTAAATACATCAGCATGCATATATAATACTGAACTCTTGCAGCAGTTGGTGCACGGTCATGTTTTGAAAGTTTTATCAAAATCTCAGACAGAGCTGGATTGATTGTGTTTTTGTCTTAACTGAAAAATTTACAATTAGGCATTGAACGGCATGCTAATAAAAAATACCATACTCAGTAAAACGTCCATCCAACTTTATTTGCCAAAGCAGTTATATGTGGTTGTTTTCTGCAGGAATTTGCTGGAGAAGGCCTTCGAACATTAGCTCTGGCCTACAAAGATCTGGATGAAGATTATTTCGATGTTTGGGTGAAGAAGCTTCTGTTCGCCAGCACTGTAATTGAGAACCGTGAGGATCAGCTGGCTGTTCTCTACGAGGAGATTGAGCAGGGCTTGAAGGTAACATTGAAATCCTTTTGTTTACATCTTTGAAGCAATCAGTCTCATGTAAGTCCCTGCAGACTGTCTGCTGTCCTGGTTGAAGCTTCTAGGAGCCACAGCGATCGAGGACAAACTTCAGGAAGGAGTCCCAGAAACGATCGCCTGTCTAAATCTAGCCGACATCAAGATCTGGGTCCTCACAGGAGACAAACTAGGTAGCATAATCCATCTTAATTTACCTTTTATACCATACATTCTGATACTGTTAAAGCTACTGGGATGTAAATTGTGTAAACATTTCAGAGACAGCGATGAACATCGGCTACTCCTGCAACATGCTGCGAGACGACATGAATGAGGTGTTTGTTATCTCTGACCCCACACTGCTGGAGGTGCAGGAGCAGCTCAGGTGACACACCTCCACTCACACGACAGAATAACTGCACATCCTAAAGCAGGGGTCGGCAACCTTTACAAATCACACAAATCACCTTTACAAATTACTCAACCAAAATAACAATTTTTGGCCAATAAAGAAAAACAATCTATAGCCGCAAAACGTATTTGAACCTTTTAATGCAAGAAACTCCCTTTTAAGTCTTAATGAGCTCATCAGCATTATGTATAGGTAGGTTTAAATAAGCATTCTTTAATGTTTAATGAAAAGGTGGCTACTTATGATTTTTTTCATGATTTAACTCTGTAATGTTTGCAATGAAAGTAAGCAAATGTGTCCATGCCATATTCAATTCTTTATTTTCATTTAAGACTTATTATGGATTTGAAATCTACAGTTAGCTCTGTTAAGGAGACTCCTGCTGACATGGCCAACAGACTGCTGTAGCAACTGCTACTGACATTTGGCAAAATGTAAGGAAAAGCTGCCAGGCTGTAGATTTATGATAACATTTCAGTTGATGAAATGTTGAAACATTTTTTTTATTTGGTGTTTAGGTTACACATTTTTATAACTGGAGAATTCAGAAATCATTTTAGGTCTATAACATTAGTAAAGACAACTTAGAATATAAAAAAATCAGTTATTCATTTCCATATATTTTTTTTTGTCAAAGCAACAGGGAGCCAATGGAGAGGGACTAAAGAGCCGCATGTAGCTTTGGGACATCCAGCTTTAAAAAATTGTATTTAGTATCTATTTTAAATATTCTCAAAAACAGCAAGTGGGTCTGAAAGGCATGTTTTCTAAAAAATCTCACAAATCACACAATTTATCAGCTGCAAACTGTGGTGAAGGGAAGATCATTCTTTTTCCCCCATTTACTCAGGAAGGCTCAAGGGAAATATTTGTAACTATATTGAGGTTCATGGTATTGAAAACTCAATGTCACACCCTAGCCAGCCCAATTATTCAAATAAAGTACAGTCCCTAAGTCATGTCTTATCCAGTAGACTAAGATAATTGTGTCATTCAGAATAAGCTCAATAAAACTTTGAGAAACATGCTGAAAATGTATGTTAACTATTTTCCTCTTTCCTCAGGAGTGCTACAGAGCGCATTCTGGGCCTGAGTCGAGTCAGCAGTGAGGGAGATGTTGAGAAGGCAGATGTGTCTGGTGACTCTGTGTTTGAAGAAACCATTATTGCAGAGTATGCCTTAGTCATCAATGGACACAGTTTGGTAAGTTACTACAGCGTGTAGCTTTATATAGCATGTTCCTCTGTTGGGATGATAATTTTATCCTCTGCTTGTTTTTATTTTGGTACCGTTGCCTGCAGCTTTGTTAAACGGTGGTTGTCTCTGCTGAGTCTGCCGTCTCTGTACCTGCTGCTGACTGTGCCGAGTCTGTAATGAGCTGCTGTGCCACCGAGGGCCCCGGGCTCTATTACAGGTCTTCATTAACATCCATTTCCAGCCCCCTTGCTGTGCCCTGAGCAGCGTGCATGATGCAGCAGCAGCTCGGTGGAAATTGCCTCTTCAGGGGGTTGACGTTTTAGGAGGGTAACAGTATGGTTTAAACTGGTGTGATGTTTGTGTTCTCCCTGCAGGCTCACGCTCTGGAGCCACAGCTAGAGCACATCTTGCTGGATTTGGCCTGTTTGTGTAAAACAGTCATCTGCTGCCGGGTCACTCCGATGCAGAAAGCTCAGGTGGTGGAGCTGGTGAAGACGCACAAGAGGGCCGTCACTCTGGCCATCGGAGATGGAGCCAATGATGTCAGTATGATCAAGAGTAAGTCTCAGGGATGATCTCACTCATAGTCCCAGAGCTAATTAAACATAAGCATTATAAAGGAACATTTTTACAGCATCATAACATTTTAGTAGCTATATTTAGTTTTTTTGTCAGTCTGTATATCTGTCCAGCAACTTCAAAGGGAAATTTTAAGTATAATGTGCATTTTTTATACATTTAAGCTCAGGTATAGATTTGGGTGGATGGAGGGGAGACATACCCCTCAGTATTTACAACATGTGCATTTTGGGGCGTTTCCATCTGCAAGTCAGTATGGTTCAGTTCAGTTCGGTACACATTTTTTTGTGTTTCAGTTGTGAAAAGTTGTGGATGGTACCTTTAGTTCCTTTTGAACCGTCCTCATTTTTGGACACTCCTCTTCCAGAGGCACCTAGCACACAGATCAGTACTAAAAGGTTGAGCTAGAAATGCTGCAGTCTGTTCATTGGTCAGTAGAGAATCAACACTCTGGGCTGCTTTAACCACTGTTTATAGTGTGACACGTTTTTCATACATTCGTAAACTATAACTTCAAAATGAAATGATGTTTTGCAGCTTCTAGCAGCAGCTGTAAAAATATATATAATTTAATTCCTGGTACCTGTTTGTATGTGCTACATTTGGTTCCAAAGGTACTATACCACCATACCAAAAGCAAAATTAAAGACACAAAATTAAAGACATTTCCACCAAAAATTGATGCAGAAAAGGCTTAACAAGGCATAAAAATTCACCAGAATGCAGGAAATTAAGCATTTGACACCTAGAGGCGGAACCCAGCCCCCAAATTTTAAGTGTCCCCCCAGTGTTGAAACAAAAGCAATGCCCTTGCATTTCAGTATGTTTGTTTGTTTATTAAGATCCCCTTTTACTTCTGTTATAAACTGCAGCTACACTTCTGGGGTCTCCATTATTTTCATTTACAATATTTCATTTCCAAGATTACATAAATACACATAACATGTTGTTTTATTATTTCTTTAATCTTAGGGGAGTGACTGTGTGTTTCCTCCTCAGCTGCTCACATCGGTGTCGGCATCAGCGGTCAGGAGGGGATGCAGGCAGTTCTGGCATCCGATTACTCCTTCGCTCAGTTTCAGTACCTGCGGCGGCTCCTGCTGGTGCACGGACGCTGGTCCTACTTTCGCATGTGTAACTTCCTGTGCTATTTCTTCTACAAGAACTTTGGCTTCACGTTGGTTCACTTCTGGTACGGTTTCTTCTGTGGTTTCTCAGCTCAGGTAAGAATAGTTTTTACTTGAGTGTGTTTCAAGCTCATTATGTGGGTCAACAATCCCATGTCAGAGATAAATAGTCTGCTGACAGACAGCGACTGATGAGGTCATGTGGAACACCTTTTTTCTCTTACCTCTTTGGTTGTTGCGACTCATCTGTTAGCCTTTTTATGTCTCATGAGTTACATATTCTGCTGACGATGGTCCTTTAAAAAAAACAACTTTTTGTAACACTTTTGTTGCATATCTTGCACATGAAATAAATTAATATGTTGATTCTTTTCACATCTTATTTATTTTTATTTTTTTTTATTACTGCTCAGGCACTTTTACTCTGTCAATGGACTGGTTTTTTTTCTATATCTCAAGAGGACCAAATTTGGCACAAATATCAACTTGGACCCAAGATCTTGGCTGAAGGTCACTGTGACCTCAAAAAACATGTTTTTGGCCATAACTCAAGAAGTTCAATTTCACAAAAATGTCCAATGGGATAAAATGATAAAGTGACAACATTATAAATACAAAAGGTCAACTCCACTGTGGCATCATGGTGTTCAGCAAGAACGCTTTTATGGCCTTTATTGAATGTCATAACTTTTGGTGACTCTAATGTTGAGTGCCCACCTTGAAACGTGCTGATTGTATAAATCTTCTGTGCTGCAAAACAAATGTGAGGTGATGTTTCTTGTCATGCCACTTAAATAACATGGTCTGTAGATTTTACTGATGATGGCCCTTTAACCAAAACATTTACTTTCTGTCACACATTATAATATCTTATCACCTTTGTATAAATTGATAATCTGATTATTTTCGCATTTTCAGAGCCTTGTGTAAGTGTTTTATTTTTTTTGTCAGTGTGGGGGCAACTCTACTTTTAAATGGCATGTTGATTTTGGCTACACCCGCCTGACACTATCTTCATGTATGTAACTGTCCTCTCTCCACAGACTGTGTATGACCAGTGGTTCATCACCCTTTTCAATATAGTCTATACATCTTTACCAGTACTGGCCATGGGACTTTTTGATCAGGTAATACTGTGAAATATGTGATGAAAATAAAGCACTGATTATCAGAGTCAAATTACCTAATTATTTTTACATAAACTCTTAATTTCTACATTTGGACTCTTATATCCTTTTTGTTATTTCTTTTCAAGATCAAGTCATACAGGTGAATATCTTTTCACAGCAGACTCTTTTACTGTTTCATGCTTGGAAACTAAATATCTAACTGTGTGTGTGTGTGACTGTAAGAACTCTAAATCTTATTAACCCATTTCAATATAGGATTTTGTATATTGTTTATTTATCACACTCAGTTAACCATGCACAATAAATCCACCATCAAGCCCTCAATGCTTCCCCCTATCATATAATGAATATAATAATATCACATAACAGTCAGGATATCTGTTTCCTGCAGGATGTCAATGACCAGAACAGCCTTCGCTACCCGAGCCTCTACAAGCCCGGCCAGCAGAACCTTCTCTTCAACAAACGCCAGTTCTTCCTGTGCACACTGCAGGGCATGGGCACGTCATTCCTGCTTTTCTTTATTCCTTACGGAGCCTTCTCTGTCATGGTGAAGGAGGACGGCTCCCACTTTTCCGACCAGCAAGCGTTTGCTGTCACCATAGCGACGTCCCTTGTCATTGTTGTAAGTGTTCAGGTAAGAGTATAAACAGACAAAAATAGCCTCGTTGATTAGAAAAAAATAAATGTTTATGATGCATGTATGCTTTCCAGCAGATTGGACTGGACACACACTACTGGACAGCTGTCAATCACCTCTTCATCTGGGGCAGCCTGACTGTGTACTTTGCCATATTGTTTGCAATGCAAAGCAATGGCATATTTGGCATTTTTCCAAGTAATTTCCCATTCATAGGTAGGTTTTGTTCATTCGGATCCATGTGAAGATATAATATTGATTCTTGAACACTGAGTATGATTAAAAGTGTGTGTCCTCAGGCACGGCGCGTAACTGTCTGTCGGAGAAGAGTGTGTGGCTGGTCATTCTGCTCACCGCCGTGGTGTGTGTTGTGCCCGGCTTAGCAGTCAGCTTCCTGAGAGTTCACCTCTTCCCAACGCTAACAGACAAGGTACAATAACTGATGCATTTACAGCAATGAACTTTATTAATGTTTTCCCCATGGCTGTAATTCAGTGGTGAAAGAAACTAACAACATTTACTCAAGCACAGTGTTGAGGTAGTTGTACCCCCCTTTGAGTATTTCCATCTTGTGCTACTTAGTATTTCTATAGTACTACAATGAAGGGGGAAATATTGTACTTTTACTTTGTTAAAGTAACTTAGCATAAAATATATTTTGCTTCAAAACCACCAAATGCTTTGTCTTTATTTGAGTGCGAGAGATTGTGTAGAAAAATCAAAGTAATCAATACAGATATGTGCAGCAGAACTTTATTTTTCCTCAATTCCTGCAGCATTCATCATCTCAAAGCCCCTCAGATTCATACTCTGATGTTTTGGAGGGGCTTGACCCCGAGGCTGGGAACCACTGGACTGAACTACCTAATTGTACTCTATATTAAGTAGCTCCAACTGGACACATTGATGCATCAGTATTAACAATTTTTCTAATGATGTCATATAATGTAATATGTCAGTCAGAGGTGATACTTTATATGCAAAACTTTGATGCTTCAAGTACATTTTGCTGATAATACCTTTAAATGCAGAACTTTTACTTGCAGGGCACTATTCTTACATTGAGGTATTGCATTTTGACAGGTGCGTCATCTCCAACAGTCCAGGAAGAAACAGAGACCTCAGGAGCAGAACTTCAGGCGAATACGCAGGACGAGCTCCCGCCGCTCTGCTTACGCCTTCTCCCACCAACAGGGCTACGGAGAGCTGATAACCTCAGGCAAAAACATGAGGATGGGTGCAGTGTCGTCCGCTCGCTCCCCTGGAAAAACACCACACAGCTCCACCTGGATAGAAAACATGTTGAAGAGGAAGAATGAAGTCTCCTGCGTCTCTGATGAAAGCACAGGAGCACCTGAAAGCAGCAGCAGAGCAAAACAGACTCAACAGCACACAGACTGAACTACTGGACCTGACAGATAATAGACAATACCACAGGATACCACATGCATGGATCCCACAGACCAAGCAAAAGGTATGAATGTCTTTCATTTGGGTAAATTTATGCTCAAATCTTAAAACACAGTCGTACCTCTTTTTTTTTCATTAGTGTGCATCATGTGGGTGCTGGTAAATGTTAAAAAAGCCAGTTAAAATATGATTATCAAGAGGAACCATTTAAAAACATGCCGGCTGGTTGAAAACACATAATGTGCAGTTAAGATTTTTTTAATCTTTATAATGTAAGGCATTCATTTAATGGGCAACAGCTGGTATATTCTGGGACAATATTATGCATGAGTTGCCAAAATTTAAGAAATATTTGTCCACCTGCATCAAGCAATCCAATTTGATCCGTAAGTGGTTATGTCTTTTATTGATTGATGGAGAGATTTTGGGACATTTTAGTCCATTTAGAGGAAGCTTTAGCGGTAACAAGGCAAATATGTAATAAAATATATATAAATGATATACGCAAAAATAAAGGTAACTTCGAGCACCAGTACAACAAACTGTAACAGACCTCTGACTGTAAAGCCAATGCACTGAAACTTTCCTCTCAACCTACATCCAAAGTGCTACAATACAAGTGTTTAATACTGTACTTTAATACTGTAAATACTGATGTAAAGCTATTAAACATGATAAGCACAACTTAATTATTGATTTAAAGTGGTAACAAATAATCTTTTCAAACGGCTGTTTTGTTTCCACAATGGTTGACATATAGTACTTGCTTTGTGCTGTAAATCCAGCCTTCATTATCCCAATTTTTTATATTATCATACCTGGTGGCAGACAGAATTGCATAGTAAAAGTGAGGCTTGTAGGGACCCAATTTAAACACATACTAAGTCATTATTCTGTAGCTTTCGCATTTTGCCATCGAAATATACAAAAAAAAAAAAACCCTACACCAAATATTTGTCTATTTCCACTTCAAATCCATTTAAATGAGTCCATATTTTGCCAATATACAGTATCTCTCTGTTTTCCCTGTGCTGTGCCTTGTATCGTTCCGGTTAACGATAACTGGTCTTATTTTATACTCAACAATTCAGATGTTTATTCAAAGAAATGTTGGAAACCAGAATGCATGGCTTGAATCTGATATCCTTAAAAAAAACCAAATATGACTTTGGATTCAGTTTTGTTGTTAGGCTTCTCCTTGACATAAAGAGAATCAATACAACATAAAACAATGGAGATTAGCTTTTAAAAGCTAGTATTCAAAGCAACAACAATTACTTCCTCTGTTTTTTTCTGTTATATTTTTTAAATCGATATTTAACCAGAAAAAGTGAAGGAAATTATAGTCTGGGTGAGGTACGATGTGATAACAGTCCCTGAACAGATTTTGTGCTGCAGGTACATTTAGTTCAGTACAGTGTGCCTTAGACCACCGAGCCTCCACCATCACTGCTTTTTAATGATTGGAAATTGCTCCTGTGCAGCAGCTCCAGCCCAGCGTGTGGTCCTTTAATCAGGACTTTTCTCCCCTGATATCCCAGCGTTTTTCACACATTTAACACAACACAAACCCGACACACTGTTAAAGCCAGAGTAAACACATGACCACTTCTAATGCACATGTAAAGCCTGATAATATTCTGTTTATTTAACTCTTCTACATTATGTTCATGTGTAATATGTATAAAAAGGATGGGTGAATTTGATGCAGCAGGACAAATTAAACATGATTGTTATTTTATTTGTCATTTTTTCTTTTCTGAGGTGAACAGTGAAACAGAGTACAAAATCCATTTATCACAAAAACCTTCATGATTTAAAAACAAAAAGCATATCCCGCTAGTAAAAAATAATTCCCTGCTGTAGTACATTTTTGGCCCTTATATTCCAGGATAATTTGTAAAGAGGTAAAATAAAAGACAACAACACTAAAGTAAGGTTTACATTTTATAAGTGCTTCTGAATCAAGTGTAAACAAGTATCATTTTCCCACGGAGCTGCGATGTATTTGAATGATTGCTGCATAAACAGACATGGATGATGTATTTCAGTCCTCGAGGAAAATTGCAGCTCCTCCGCCTGGCTTAGACACAAATAAACTCTGTTTTTGCATCGCCGCTCTGCGTGGATCGGGGAGGTAGTAGGCCTTGCTTACTGTTTGCAAGAAAGACTCCACCTTCTCATCAGGAACCATGGAGACGGCACAGCCACCCCAACCTGCTCCTGTCAGCCGGGAGCCCACTGCCCCCGACTTCCTGTAACCAAGAGAAACAAGAAAAAGTAAGGATTTCAGTAAAGACAATATTCCTGTGTCCATTGTAGACAGCACACAGGATACTATAGATCTATACTGACCAAACAGCACTAAATATACACATAAGGATGAGAGGTATAAACACAGCATTTACGAACACGTTTCCTATTTTCATACAACCTGCTTTTCAGTGCAGCTTTGAGCTAAATGTTAAAAGCTATACGCTTATACTAATTGCCAGGAAGTTTAGCAATTTAGTATGTATTTGCTAATTAGCACTTAACACAAAGTACAGCTCAGGCTGATGGACATGTAGAAAACAAAATCTTTATTTTCGAGTGTGCTGTTTATGTACACTCTGCTCCCATTCTGCAGTGCACAAAGGAAATGGATGAGCTGCTCACAGGAAATTCAAATTAAATGTTTTAATTTGTGAGAAGATTTTGCAAATTGGTAGTGGCAGTTTGAGAGGATCTGTATGCGGCATTCAGAGCATAGTTATGATTCACAGTCTGAGCTGGGATTGTCTCCACATGGCTCTCAACATTCATAGTGTATACTGGGATTCATAGCTACAGTTTGGTCTAGTGGTGCAAGTATTGCATCATTTCCTGTTAGTATACAATGATTTAATATGTTGATTTCTTGTGTATGAACACAAAAAACTGTATATTGAAGCAACTAAGTGGAATCCAGCCACACGACTTGCAGTTTAGCCTGAACTCAGTTGTCTTTCACTTTTTATTGGTCAAGTCTCTAAAACTGAACTGGCTAATATTTCATGCTATCTTATTCTGTCCTGAGTCTAAATCTGTAACAGCAGTGAGCTGTGTACTCACAGACAGATGTCCACCAGCTGGTCCAGTTCAGAGCAGCTGCACTCATACAGGTCTCTGCAGCTTGCATGGCTCTGGTTCATCAGGTCTCCCAGCAGCTGTATGGAGTTGGTAGGCGCAGAGTCGCACACGCTCTTAAACTGCAGCACCCGCGCAGCCTCACCGTACACATGCTTGGCTCGCTGGTGCAGCTTGAAATGCGTCACTGAGAAAAAGGTGATGAGGCACATTTTGTTAGGTCCTATAACAGCTCCTGTCAAACTTCCTACTTGGTTGTAACGATGTCCACACAGGGCTGAGTTAGTTTTTGAACAAATGCCTTAATATCAGTAGAATGTAATATTTTCAGAGTAATCTCTGTCTCTCTTCACGGGATGTTTAAACATGAGAGTTTTAGTGAAAGGAAACAATCAGTAATGGCTGGTTACTCATCATTTATGTCAGCACATCGATATGGTTAGAAATTTCTGTGGCTTATTATTATTAAGTTCAGGAAAACACATGTTTAACAATTTGACATCAAGTACAATTCCAGATTATATTTAGTCTTATATCAGTATGCTGTATTATTACTGAAAAATGTATTGCCAAATTCTATGTCAAAGTAATTATGGCTGCAACTTCCGACCTTTTTTATGAATAAATAATCTTTTGATGTTTTTTTAAAAATGTGTTTTATCTATTAAAATGTCAAAATTACAGTACCGTTCACAGGTCACAAGAGCCTAAGAAACATTTTTTAAAAATCTGGCCAGAAATCCAAAAGCCAAAAGACGTTAAATTTAAACGATATGGACGAAAGAAAATCAACAAGTCTTCTCACTGCAAAAGACTTAAAACAAGTAAGAGATTAAGGTTTAACTGATCGGGTACTCCACTTATTGTTAGACACAGTTCTGAGATATGAAATACACAGATGTTTCTGTGAGCTGTTTCTCACCATGCTGAGTGTTGGCGCTCAGCAGCTCTGTGGAAAACTGCTCCGAAGTGACGCCCAGCGCCTTGCAGATCTCCTCTCGGCTGTACGGCTCAGGATGCAACACCTCGTCCACCAGAGCCAGCATCTCCTCCAGGGAGGCCTTCAGCTCCGTCTGAACCTGCACCAGCTTCAACAACCTGCTCGCGTCCAGACCTTGTGCCCGGGCCAGCATCTGAAAACACACACAGCCGCAAAGACATTGAAAGGTAAGGTTATTTATGCCTCTCTTCACTTCAACTATATATTAGATATTTACACATTATTGCTATAAGTCTACCAAAAGGACTGTCAGCGAGGAGACGCCACACTCTGCCGTTTCTGAGTACCTTGCTTCACTACATTTTAAATACTTCAAATAAATAGTAACTGTAATATTCAGAAAATTACACAAGAAATTCAGGCAGCTAACTGTGTTGTGACACATAGCAGGTATAAACTACTTAACTAATTACCCCGATAATGTAACAATGCAGTTAGACAATTATAGTAAATCCATGAGAAACTGTCATTCATACCAGATGTGGGTAAAGTTCTAGATCTACTTTATAATATCTCTGTTGTAGTAGTTAGTATTATGGTTCTTTCCTCTTAAGGACATCTGCAACAAAATTGAATGTCTAAAAACGAAAGCTAATTGAAACTGGAGATTTCTTAATATGTTTATGGAAAAAATATTTATGTTGACCAGTATAAAGATTTAAAAAGCACAAGGTCCATCATAGGATGTACATGCAATATGAAGTGTAATAAAGATTACAAGCAAATAATTATTTTACCTTTCAATTTGTTTGATTTGATTAATTACCAGAATATTTAAGATAACATTTCAGAACAGCAAATTGGTCATGAACTTGTATCATAAAAATAAAATATTTTTCCTGTTCCCTGAATCATCCTCAGACCCCCGAGAATCTCGCTAAGAGCCACCAGTCAGAATCACCGAACCTTTGTGGCGATTCGACACTCCACCACACGGATGTTGAAGTGAGAAGAAGCAGCTTTGTTCATCTCGACGCAGCAGTTGGAGATCACAAACACTGCTCCACCTGGGAGCTGGACATCAGTGGCTCGCAGAGGCTGGAACTCTATCAGCTTTGCCTGAAAACAGTAATAAAACAAAAGGTACTTGTTGACTACATAGAAAATGTCAAAACAAAGTATTATTTAAATCACGACTTATCTGGCAGGTACTTCTCACCTCTCAAACACGCATTTCTTCTTGCACTCTTTTAGATATTTATTTAGGGATTTAATAGTTTGGATGTTCAAAATACGGAAGCCCTGCGCGACCATATACATTCATACTTTTTTTTTTCATTTTCCCAAGATATTGTGGTCATTTTCTCAAGATAACAAAACTGTGTTTTCCTGAGATCACAACATAATTCAGTTGCGATCTTGAGATTACAGATTAAATGTAACAGGCCTGAGATTGCCGTCACATGTGACATATCATGCCATACTGACTGATGGAAGCCCTGGACACTAATGTAGATTAGCCGGTTGTTTTGTGCTTTTATGCTTTCTATGCTAAAATTTTTCTGAAATGAAAGAATGAATAAATGTGACAACATAAATGTTAACATTACAACAGCTGTCTGTGGAGCTAACTTGATGGATCGAGACCTCACGATGCAAATCAGTTTAGTCCTCTCAATCAATTTGTCAAAACTGGACACAAAAACCCACTACACCCCCCCGCCCATGTGATGTGGTGGTCAATATTTTCCTATAGCCTACTATTACAGTATTGTTATCTCTAGATCTCAAAAGAATTATCTTGTTATCTCAAGAAAACAGAGGAAAAAATGTATGAAAGCATGGCCGCTTAGGGCTTCCGTATCAAATGACACTGATCGACCTCTTTCCACTGGTTTGACTTAATGTACTGAATGCAAAGCGACATACAGTTCCTCTCTCTGCCAGGAATGAGATGGACTGGTCCATGCCGCCTCCTTCTGTGCCAATGTATCGCTCACTTCTGGCACATATCTCAGCCAGCATCACCTGATCACAGACAACAATGAGAAAATGTTTAATTAGCACATTTATGACAAATACTCTCCTATGCAGACTACTGGAATGAATGAAAGTGAAGCACATCACAAGTTAGGAGCCACATTTGCTTGTTTTTTTTCCTTGTTAAATATATATAGTGCTATAAAATGAAATGCTTGTATTGCAAAGTATTTGACCTTGGAGAGGGACTTTTGATTAGCCTCCATTGTCACGAGCCCGGCACAACAAACTAAGGCACTAGAACTGGACAAGCCGGAGCTCGGGGGAATGGTTCCATCTACGACACAAGACATCCCGGCCAAACAAGTGATCTCAAACTTCTCCTGCAGAGAAAAAGCAGGAAGTTAATTCCAAAAATGTGTAGAAAGTATCAATTGCATACTAAACTCTACCCTTGTCGTGGATAAAGAATGCGTAAAACAAAATATAACTCTTACCTGAATACCTTTCACTCCACAGAGAAAATAATAATGCCATTGTGGGTTCTCTCTGTCTATTGCAATGTCCTCTGAACATGACACAGTGAAATCCCTGCAAACAGATGATGATACTTTACATGTGTTTTAAGCTGCTGAATTAACTTACACAACCAGAATGCGAGTATTCAACACCTTAAAATTCATTTCAAATCATGTGAAAACAGAAAACATTTTAATAACATACTTTGATGAGTAATCAGCTGTGTTAATAATTATGGTAAATAGGTACATAACACTCTACAATTCCTTTTAAATTATGTGGAAAAATTTATTGGACCAAATTAATTTTTAAGAGTAATCAACTTAAAATGCGTGTTCATAATTATGGTAACAGTACATAACAATTTAATCTGAAAAACTTTTTGTTTTATGAGGATTGAACTTTAAAATGAGCTTTAATAAATATGGTAATTAAATACTTAATTACCATAATAATGAACACAAGTTCATAGTTTAAGTTGATTACCCACACAAGTTCATTTGTTCCAACTAAGTTTTCCACACAAATCAAATGCAATTCTAAAGTGTTATGTACTTAACTATCATATTCTCATAAAATAAAGTTGTTCCATCAAATTCTTTCACATTATAAGTGTTAACAATAATCATGGATGTCCAATCCTTACTTGTACTGAGGATTTGTGTTGGCCAGTGTGATTGTTCCTGAATTGTTCACTGAGACAGCTGCGAGGATGTTTGGTTCAATGGCCATTGGAAGAACAGAATAGCCACAGTAGTCGATATGCTCCCCTGTAAAATATGATAAATCGGAGAAAAGGATTATCATTTTCAAAAGTCACTTATCTCTTAGTAAAAGAATTCTGGCGGACTGAGGAAATAGTGAAAAGGTATCTGAAAAAACTTTTTCTCAGCATATTTAAAGAACATAACATCTGTTTAATGCTACTTTATTCTTGAAAGTCCAAAATATCTGAGACAAAAACAACAACATCAGCCTCATGTGCTATAAACCACTTCCACTGTCTAGAGTCCACTCAGTCCTACTGTATGAAATAAAGTTACCTATTAGATTTACCCTTCCGGGAGCACATGCATAGAAGAGAGGAGATTCTCCATACTTTGTTTCAAAAGTATTTTTCAAGTTTTGAAGCCTGTAAAAGATTACAAATGAAGAAATGAAGTGAGTATCACACTTGTTTGCGCCTATCTCACTGAGAATCAGCAGGCTGTATCTTACTGCTACTCACCTTTCATTGCCAGTAATCGCAGTCTTTAACTTCGGTGGATTTGTGGCCATTTCACCTGTTTAAAGCAGCTATGAGAGTACCTCTTGTTATCAGACAGCAGAGCTCAGAGCTGTTTGCAGAGCCTAGCTGCGATCAGCTGACTATCACAAGAGGATCCCGGATGCAGAAATGCTGACCTGAGGTCAGTTCTATAAACACGAGTTCGGCTCAGTTTATAGATGTAAGGTTCCTGTTTTTTAACAGAGCAGCTGACTCTGGAACAGTTGAGGCTGCGGCAGCAAAAAGAAAAAACCCAATACGGAAGTGTCTGGAGGACCGGGAGCGTGGTTAAACACGTAGGCAGCGGAGTGTAGGACGACGACGTCAGCATATAGCTTTCCAAACAGTTAATTATTCAGATTAATTAAAAAAAAATCTTGTCCATCAGTTTTTACCTGCAAAAGTCAAACGTTCTGATTTCATGTGTACATATCTGCAATTTACATGGCCAAAATAGGGACAATACTTTTTACAAGACCTATTAATATCTATGCAACAAAAGTTAGATCGATGCTGTTACTAGCCTTTTTTATTTATATGACAGTTTTTAGCAAGTAACTGCATGTTGCGCTGCTTTAATTTGCAACAATTTTGCACTTGTATTATCACTAAATGTTTAAATAAGTAGTTCTCATTTAAGTTTAGTTGGGTTTTAGTTTTGATTTAGACCATGATGCTCTTCAGGGGCTGATCGGGTCCTCGTATTTCAAGGAAACACGGCAACTACATTTCCTATAGTTCCACACGCGCTGTTACCATGGAAGCAAGCACCGTGGATAGCTTCTTCCGGGGTTTGCAACAATATTGATGTTAGGAAACAGCTTTTACCCTACATCTTTAGTTACAGCGAATGGATATTAAACATGTGTATGCGCCCGTCTGTCCAATAATGTCAGTAATGATGATATAAGATCATAAATATATCGTGTATATTTTGTTCTGCCCGCAGTGGTTTCGCGCTGCTAATGCGCGCGAGTTTTCAAAGTGGGCGAGCCTGCTGCTCTTAAAGAGGACGTTCAGCCGGCTAACCGGAGCTAGCATTGTAAGTTACCTCACTTAGTTTAACGTTACTGCTTGACCAAAAACTGGCGTTAACTGCTTATTGGCGAATGAATCTACTTTTTTGATCAAACGTTATTTGGCGGGGGTCCTTCAAAGCATGGCCTGGTGGTTTTTAAACTTTTGTCTGGCTCGTTTTTGTTAAGGCAAGTAAATGTCAACGCTAGTTAGCTAGCTAGCGTCACTGCTTTGTAATGTAAACAGTAGGTTAATGTGGCTAATAGCTAGCTTGTAACTTACCGAAATGAAGGAATAACCGACGTATCAAAAAAGGTAAGCTGACGTTATGTGTTTGTCTTGAGTCGTTCATAACAGTGCTTTTAAATTTAAACTAGCTTGTAATGTTAATGATGGCTAACTTAACGTTAGCCATCTCATACATGTTTAACACCAACTTAAAACCCAGAAAGTACTTTCCCTGACTGTGTGCGAGTCCCCTCTTACGTATTTATGCACCTCTTTTCATAGAGCACCCTGCACCAAACGGATCTGCATCATGTCTATTGATTTCGACAGCGCTGCTCTTCAAACCCAGCATGATGAAGAAGAGTACGACCAAGAGGACTATGCAAGAGAGCAAGAGGTAACGTAATCAGACAGAGCTGCAGCAGTGTAACGGTTTGGTAATAACGCTAGACTTTGTGTTACAGTTGTGTCCAACACCTGTCCAGTTGTTGACCTTGTTGTGTCACTTCCCAGTGTGATTTGGTTTAATGGATTATTTTCTGATTATACACATCAAATAACATGATTCAGGAGATATCCAGAGTATGCTTGATTTATAAAAACAACAACCTGTGGTATGTGCAGTAGGGGTCGACAGATTTTATGCCTGATCGATTATTCGGACCGATATTTGGCATTGTGCTGATCATCTGTATCAGCATTTTATTTGTAGCATTGCCAATAAAATTAATTAGTTAAAAAGTGCAAAGAAAGTGCCCGCATGGGAGGAATTTGTACTTACAAAAAAAGTGCTGGGAACTTGTAGTATATGATGTTGAACATTTCTGTTTTGATTAAACATTTGCTGAAGGCATTTAAACAGTTCTGTGTTGGAATTTGTAACATTACAAATTCTAGATTTTGACAAATATTTTTTTACTTTTATTGTAAATGTGAATCGCTTCCAAGTATCGGTTATTGGTCTCATTAACTACTAATAATCTGTATCAGTATATTCTCTGAAAAACCATTATCTATCTGCACTAATGTGCAGCGCTCTTGGCAATACTTGTCTCTACTTCACAACAATTACTATCACTTTTTGTTTACTGATTATGCTGATTGTGAAGCTGATCTAAAAAAAATAAAATATTACTCGCCTTTTTGAGCATTATCTTTGTCAGGTCTGTCTAAGCCAGTATGGTTGTTTTTGTGCTGAAGCATTTGAGGTGTGCACTGCTTGAATACCAAAAGCACAGTCAGCTTCACAGCTAGACAGGCATGCTGTGTTATGACTCACACCTACAATCTGTTGTGCCATGAACCTGAGCTATTATTGGCCCAAGGAAAAGACCTCCTTCCAGGTGTGTCACACTGAAACTAGCTCTGCCCCGTGGTTTCCCTACTTTCTCTCAATTTAGGTTACCTTGTTTTTGTGCTTGGCCCCGTTTGTGTTTGAGTAACTGAAGCGAGCATGCAGACACTTTCACTGAATGTCTCACCAATGGGAATACTCACAAGAAGAATGGGACTCTGAATATTAATTCTCCAATATTTTTTTTTTCCGTTGATATAGCCGTATTACTAGTATACACAACTTGGTCAAGTGGAAAATGTTTGCCACCGGTAATTGGAATGTTTCTGCTCCAATTAACATCGCTATATGTTTTGTCAAACAATGGAGTTCTTTGGGAGCAAAACACAGCAATACCACAGGGAGCCGACAACATACCAGACATGTTTTGGACATTTCACACAGAAGAACTTCTCTGCAGAAAGATTAGGTTATCATGTGAAGCAGGACTACCTTTTTAATCTCTGTTAAGTGTGTAAGTGGGAGAATATGGGTCCGTTGGTTTTGGACACACTGGAGGATTTAAGGAATATTCAACAGTCCTTGTGGGAAGTAAGTCCAGCTGACTCTGCTTGTTCCATCACAAATGGGTGTTTGTAAAGGGAGCCTGGTCAGTCTGTCACTGACGCAGGGGAGGATTTGGCTTGTTGTCTTTGTGTCATTAAGAGTTAAGATGTAGAAAATGTATTGTTTGTTAGTGTTTTGCTGTCAGTTTGATTGCATGAACCAAAATAATAATCAGTACATTTTAAGCAAAAAGTGCAAATATTAAGGATGAAACTAATTATTTATGTCATAACTGATTCGTCTAAAAACCTAAAAGCAGCAAATTTTTACTTTTTAACCAGAGACTCTATGAAATGTTCCTTGATCATTTACTGTAAATTATTTGTCGAGTTGACTGATTAAAGAATGCTTAGAAATGACACACGCACAAAAACAAAATGATCATGAACACTAAAATATGTGCAAAATGTTTTTATCAGCGACACTCAGCCTGATTCCTCTCAAGACAATAGAATTTTTCTTTAACCTATTTTAAAATCACTTCACACATTCTGTCTCTCAGGCTGTCTGTGATTGCTTCTCTGTGCTGTTTTCTCTCTATCTGTATTACTTTATAACTTGGTTGCTGAGCAACCCTGGTGACTCATTTCCATGTGCTCTTTTTCCGCAGTTGCACAAATTGCTCACTGACTTGCCTGATGACATGCTGGAGGACAGCAGAGACTCCTCCTCCCCAGAGCTGGAGTGCTCTACCTGCAGCAATAAAAACACGGGCAACAGGTAAAGCACATGTTGCTGCTGACGCATTAGTGAAGTCAGATTTGTATAACTCCGTGTGGTTAAAATAATCAGACATACTGGACTGCATGTACAATTATGCTTTTTGACCTCTCCACTCAGCCCACAGTCCACGTGGACTCAACAGTGGTCAGACCATCCAAGGCTAACCTCTCATGAACAGGTTGGTGTTTAGTTTTTTCTGCACTTTTCAAGAAAAACGAAACACTTATCAAACTAACGTCAGTGTCTCTCTTAAGAACTATGAGGTTGACTATGATCAACATCCCCATGATGAGTACCCTTATGAGGACGGAGCTGTTCAGATCAATGGACATCACCCTCAAAGTCAACCTCTGCCTCACACCTGGAACCAGGATCATCAGTTCAACCAGGGAGATTATACATACACCAGCACAGGCACAGAAAAATCTACAGAGACCAATGATTTCTCCACAGACGATTATGAGTCTAAACCGTACCCTCAGGGTACAAATAATGCTGTAGCGCATAATGGAGACAGAGGATGCAGAGACAACCAAAACTACGGGGACCACGACAGCAGGAACCATTTCCAAGTGAGTGGAGTATGTTCAGTTTATTTTGTCATTGCAGATGTTTTCATTCTATACATGTGATTTAAAATATGAAATATAAATGAATTTGCCATACCTTTTTCCTCAATAATTTAAAATAAACATCTTGATATCTGGCAGTCCATCAGTCATGTTAATGTTGTGCCTGCTTTAATATTACACACGCTCGTATCACTCTCCACACAAAATGCACTTTTCCAAATAAAGCTTTAAAAAATATTATATATATTAGAATTATTCACTACTTTCATTGAGTTATTTTTTTTAACCAACATCAGTCCTAATCATATATATCAAATATTCAATTATTTTTCAGAATTTTAACCCTTTAAATGCCAGGTTTTTGTCCTGATCCCACTGTGTTTTTAGATGGGGAAAAAAAACACAAAAAAGAATTACAATATACAGCATGCAAAGTAGATTTTTTGGATTATCAAAGCCTGGGATATGTCAGTGATTTGCACCAAACTTGACTGATTCTCCATATGCCAAATGTGGTAAAAAAAAATAGCATCAGGTGGAAGAAAGTAAAAATGTTTTGTTTTGATCTTCAGAATTTAAAGTCTGGAGGGCTAGACAGAGGAGCGGATCAGCACAAGGCCAGCTACAATCCTCACCATCCTGCCCTTCAGCCAAAGATATTTAACCCAAAGGCTGTTCACCATGAAGGTCAATTTGACCATCTGCAGAGAGAATTCCTTGACTCGACACAACGTGAGTGTTACAGTCTTGATTTAGTTGCTGGATTAATAGAACAGGTGTATAGTGACAAGTAAATCACAGTAGTAGTTGAAAAGTTATCATGTTTCCGAATAATGTCAATTTAGGGATTTTCTCAACTTGCTGAGCAAACTTATTCACGTAAATAATCAAAATCCCATCTAAAAGTACTGTTTTGTTGCTGTAGTGCACTGTTAAGGTGTGATAGTTTTTATGGCTGGTACATGGACGGACACTGCTCATTGTTTTTATTTAATCCCCTTTGTCAGTCCGTCTCAGTCTCTGTACAAGGTGTAATGCTTAATATTTCAGATGAGCAAAGTTTCAGTTAACAGCCAGTTGATCAGCCTCCAGACAAAACACATTTACATGAGTTCCTGCGCAGTAATCTGACGGGAAACACTGGGTTCAGTGTCTTGTTTCTAAAGCGCTTTATTAAAAAAATCCTAGCATGTAAATAAAAACAGTTATCTTACATTATTCCCATTATATGTCTGTGTCATGAGGAGATGAATTTATTATTTAGAGTATTATTTTAATTGTAGCTTCGATATTCTTAATTCAACATCTTAAGTAGTAGTATATAATGTACACACTCTCAGCGACATCATTGCAAATTAAAATGTCACCACACTGTTTAAATGAGGGCTGATCGATTGATGCGTTGAATATAAATTTTGTGCTGTGTTTCAGAAACTGCTGATAGAGAGCAGCTTGCCCAGCTGCAGATTTTAAACAAGGCTCAGCAGAGGCAAATTGAAGACTTGGAGAGAAAACTGGAGGATTCAAGGCGTAATATGAGATATATCGAGCATCAGTTTGCAATTGCCAAAGGTATGTTTCACACAATGACGGGTGGGAAATGTTCATGCATGCCCATGTAAAGTAATGTGAGTATACTGATTTTTGTATACTTTAAGGATTGAAATGTAATGTAATGATTATTAATCTTTTTTTGTTTTTTACGTGACTTTAAAAGTTCAAATTTAAACAGCTGTAGAAACAATCCACTTGAAACTTGGAATTAATAAATCCCTCACTCTCGGCCCATTGGAAAGTTACGAGGGACGACCTCTTTTAAAGAATAATTTGTCTTACCATTGTGTTTGCCGCTTATACTGTCCATATATGTTTTGTTTTTGCTGACACACCATTAAAAGCCAAATGGCTGTTTATTATTTACAGCATTGACTTTGGTGATAGGAAAAACAAGAGGATGTGTTATTACTCACTTACTTGTGTAGCTGCCCTCTTGTGGCTGTTAAGAGGACCTGCACAGTGGGTCCTGTGAGTCCTTGATCTCTTGTTGGACGTGCATTTTTATCATCAACAGATGAAAAGGATGGCCTAGCAGTGAGTCTAAAGGAGTCGAGCCAACTGATAGAAGAGGCCAAAGGGAGAGAGGTTCAAATGCAAACCAAACTGAAAGCAATGCAGCAGCAAGTACAGGTCCTTACTGAGCGAGACCAGGAGGTAAGTTCTGCAGAAGCCCGCACCACTATTTTCCTTCTTTTCATATTTTTAATTGTTTAAAGCTCAATACAAGACACTATTGAACATTACATTAGGTGATCAGTGATCATCCAACAGCACACGGAGAAGACGAAGCGCTTCTCACTTTCCCTCTTTTCATTTCTGTTGCAGTCATAATCATCTCAGTCTGATTTTTTTTTGCACTTTTATTTTCTATTTTAATGCCTCTCTCCTCAACCATGTATACAGATACCCATACAAACGTCTTAACAGTTGTTTCCTGGTTTATTTGGTCTTTATCAACATTTTCGTTCAAAAAGTCCATGAAGCTCCCCCATATATTTTAAAAAACAGTCATACATGATTTACTTAATGTATTCAAAAGCAGTGTCAGCTTTACATACATGAAAAAATCATTTAAACCTTTAAACCTACCTTAATGTGTCCTAAAAAAGACTCTAAATGAAACCTTTGATGTGAGATGCATATTTCTTTAGTGTATACAGTGTAAATTTTTATTTTGTTTGCAGAACACGAAGAAGCAGAGGGTGGCAGAGGCCGCAGTGGACAGCATGAAGCAGCAGATGTTGGAGCTGTGTCGCTCTGACACTCTGTCCAAAGCCCGGCAGCAGCATGACAGAGACCTCGCCATCGTGAAGGAGCAGCATGAGGCTGCACTATTGACACTGGAGCAGAAGCTCGACTCGACAGCTCAGGATCTGAGCGAGCAGGTCTGCAGTGTTACAATCACAGGAGATGTAGTTTAAGTTACCTGCAGACATAGTAAAATCCTGTGTTGTTGTTTTGTTGCTTCTAGATTGACGTTGGTCAGAGGTTACGAGAGCAGGTGAAGCAGCTGGAGCGCCAGAGAGAAGAGGAGCAAGTGGAGAGAGCCAGAATTGTCAACACCCTCACTCAGCGTCTGGAGGAGAGTCAGCAACAATGTGCCAAGCTATTGCAGACAAGTGAGAGAATGGGGGCTGGGTCCACTTTTTTGTCCTTTATATACATGTTAATACTCTGTTGACAAGAGATCACAGAGCGAAGCGACCAAAGCGACCTCCATGCCAGTGTGTTTTCAATTTGCTTAAGATTAATGTTTATTCACGGCTGTGGTTCTGTTTTCTTCAGGTTCAGTGCAGGAGATGAGTCAGATACTAATCAAACTACAACAGGCTCAATCAGCCAAAGCACTGAGTGAAAACATGAACCAAGTCTTACAGGTTCGTTCTCTGATATTTCTGTTTTGGAACTGAACCACCCTGGAAACATTATTTCTCAAACAAAATTTGATTTAACTTGGTTGATTAAACTTTTCATCATTTATTTTTTATCCTAAAGGAGGATCTGGCAGATTTGAAGGAGCAGATCACTTTGTATGAATCTGCTGTGAAACACGGTGTTATTGCTTTAGACCTGAATAGTGAGTGGGAGAACCAGCTGTCTGAATCCTGTGTGGATTTAGGATTGAAGAAAGCAAACTTGAAAAATGGCACGCTACACAGGTAAACCAAACCTGTGCCAATATATATTGTGAAATTTGGTTAAATGGCAATATTTCTATTTTAATATCACCACTCCCATCAATTAAAATCCAACTTCTCCTTCTGTTTGGTCAGAACCGCCCTGGCTCACCTGTCAGACTCCAAGCTGCCCAAAGATGAAGCTTTGCAGCTGCTGCGGGTGGAGATGCAGCGCTGCCTGGGTAGTCTGAAGGGGAAGCGGCAGAAGATCACTCAGCTGCAGGAGGAGCTGCAGCTCTGCCAGGGTAAAGTGAACGAGCTGCAGACCCAGTTGGATGAGGCCAAGCTCTGCTCTTCGGTGAGGAGAGGACTCCCCTCTGAGTGACTAGACATGAGCTTTAATGTTGTATTGCTGAGCAAAGCATTCTACATTTTAATGGTATACACTGGCTCATGGCTGTTATATAGTTTTAAGTAGATTGGCCCATTTGATTTCATGCTGAGAAAATGAGAAAAAACATGCAATTGGTTTAGATAAGGTGACAAAACCTTTAAAGATACATACCCAAAAGGATTAAAATGTTGTATTTGTGCACATTTCTTACCAAAGCTGTCCAGTTTCATTGATATAAATAGAAACAGATAACATCAAAGCTCTGATAAATGCTTTGGTATAAGGGTAAGACATTGCATAAATAAAAGGCAAGAGATTAAATGGCTCGAATGCAAACTGCATCTGCGTTCACAGGTCAGAGAGACGAGCCAGATGAAACATCTAGACCTGACTGGAGAGTCTCAGAAAGAGTTCTCAAGACTACAGGAAGACAAACGACACTTGCAGGAACAAGTGGAGGTTTGTTGTGGTTTTGTCAAATAATTCTATTCTTTGTTTTTAGACTTTATCATGAAATACTGGTGATGTTCTATCCAAACCCTAGGTGTTAGAAAAGAAGAATAAGGATCTGAAACAGAGTGAGGAGAAGGTGAGGTCTGCAAACTTGGAGCTTTGCACCAAGATGAGGGAGATGATCCAGGAACTGGACCAGGAGAAGCAGGAGGCTGCTGAGAGGTAAGACACACAAGGAGGGAAAAAAGATTATATGTAATATTTCACCTTTAATCATCCTAAAGTGTGCATTCACGTAAAAACATATTTGTTTCTTCATGGAGAGCTGAGCGCATACATCAGCAGTACAGGGACGACGTGGTGGACCGGGTCAGAACCGAGCTCATGCTGGAACATGACGCTCAGCTTGAACAGCTGACTGTGCAGCACCAGCAGCAGGTCCAACAGTTACAGTGAGTCCTCTGAACCTGTCACTGTAAACTGTGTTATCTGGAAACCCCTGCAGCTCATTTACAGTACTTAATGCTCCTTCACAGGACCCAGCTGTCTGAGGCCAATGATAAGATTTTGGCTGTGCAAGAGTGCTACATATCAGTCTGCAAGGAAAAAGACATGCTTGAAGAGAGCATTCGCAACAGGGAGATAGAGGAAGCTTTGATCAGAGAAAATGAGGTAAAAAAAGATCATAAAACACTATTATATGGTAACTGATGTTTTGGAATTGTTGTGTGTTGACTGATATTAGGATGTTAGTATTTGCTTTTGGCTCAGCTGGGATGCAAAACTATTACTATTTATTTATGACAATTTATTTATTGCTACACATTGTATTTTGGAAAGCTGTTTCTCAAGTCTAACAGATTTCCTGTGGACTGAGAATGCTGAATTCTTTATTTGATTTCCAGCTAAAGATGAGAGAAGAGAGTGGCACAGCGGTGGAGAAGCTAAGGGCGGAGCTCGAGGCTCAGCATCAGGCCTCTGTAAACCAGCTCAAAGCTCTCTGGTCCAAAGAGAAGGAGACTGAGATTCAGCAGCAGGTGAACTCTCAGGTAGCTTTAGTCAAGGCTGCTTGGAAGGAAGAGCTACAAAAGGTACGATTTCCTGAAATAACTGTCCAGCTCCCTCAAATCCCTAGTTTTGATTTTACATCAGACCTGAAAGTTTTTATTGCTTTTGTGCAGATGGAGAAGACCTGTGTCCAAAGGCTGGAGGAGGCTACAACAGAGAAACGGAGAGAGACTGCTGAGGCAACCTGTCAGGCCAATGAGACTGGAGCCAGCAGTGTTACTGCTGAGGAGCTGGACTCCCGGCTCAGTGCCCAGAAACAGCAGCTGCAACTGGAAGCTGACAAAGTCAAACGCAAAGCTGTGGAGGAAGCCAAGAAACAAGCCCAGAGAGAGATGCATGAGAAACACCTTGAGGACATGGCCAAACAGGTTAGTGGGTTTCTTTTCTGATACTTCTGCTAGTTAGCCAAATGTGCTTTACTGTATATTTTGTCTGAGTGGCACTAATTAGAATCAGTCCAAAACCACTAGAGTTGCACTTTGTAATTCCCAAACAATTTTGATTTCTTTTCTCTTTTAAGCTTTTATAATACTCAGTGAAATAATGATATACTTAATTCATTCCTCTGTTGAATAAAAAAATATCATATCATGATTAAATGTTGCACAACATACCATGCTCTTCCTCAAACATTTTTGACTATCCTCAGAGCAGCTGTGGGTCTTAAAAAATCTCTAAATGTCTTAAATACACATTTACTGATAAAAAGCCCTTAAAATGTATTAAATTGCCTTATATTCAGATTGTATGGGTCTAAATGTTTTTCAGTCACATCACCACGAGAATTTCCATTGTTGGCACTACAGTAAACAGACTTTGACACGAGACCTGTATTTCCTGTATGCACACAACATCCTTATTTTCTCCTCTATGCATTTAGATCATGCAGTAAGTCTACAGTGTAAAACTAAAGACTTGCTAACTTGTTTTTTTTCAGTGCTTAGAGTGGTAAGCACAGAGAGTGTCATCAGTGTAATTTTACCTTTGGTAATTTTGGGCTGACATCAGTGTGTTTACATGAAAAGGGTATATTTTCACTTTGAGTGTGTATTTCCATCAGATGTTTGGTCTTAAATTTTACTTAAAATGGTAATGAAAGTGTGTTTACAAAGTCTTAAATTTAACTTGTAGACACCCTGTTCTTGACTTCATCAGGGGTTGACAAATTTAGTGTTTGTGTTTCAGGTTGAAGGTGCTGTAACCAGGGCCTACAATCGCTGGGTTGAAGATTTGACTTCATTACCAGAATATCAAGCCTCTCTCCAAACAGAGAGGGAGAAATGGGAAGAACTACAACTAAAACGCACAGAGCAACAGGTATGACAGGTTTGAACTTTGTGAGTGTCACTACTGTCTACTGGCTTTTCTTTTCTGATAATGTGCATATTCCTCAATTAAAAATGTGTCAGGTATCTGAGGCCCTGAGGAAGGCAGAGGAGCAGTGGCATAAGGAGCACAACAACCATCTGGAGGAGCAGAGCTCTGGAACGCAGAGGATGGAGGAGCTCCAAGAGGAGGTGGCAGCTCTCCAGAGTCAGCTGGAACAAGGGAGGAGAGAGCAAGCTGCCCTGCTGAAGGCTGAGCTGGCCGGAGCTAGAGCAGCTTGGAAACGAGACAAACAGCAGGAGATCTCTGTTGTCCAGGCCCGCAGTGAGCAGGTGCACCAAAGCAAGATGCAAGAGCAGCGCAAAAAGCTGGAGCAGGCTTTGCAGCAGGCCAGAGAGGATGCTGACCTCCATAAGAAGGAGCTGCTCCTGCAGATGGAGGCCAAGCTGCAGCAGACTGTGAGGGAGCGAGAGGAGGCATGGAGATGTCAGCTTGCAGAGAAGGAGCAGGCACAGAGACAACACATAAGAGATGAATTACTCTCAGAGCTTCAGACCTGTCTGGCAGAGGTCCAGGCACAACTTTTCAGGGATCCCAAAACAGATCAGCAAGGCACTGAAGACACCAGGAGGCCCAGCGGGGCCACATCAGAGGGTACCATAACACACATCATCCAAACATCCTGCAAAGACATAGTCAGCAGAGCAGTATCTCAAGCCAAGAAGGAATGGACAAAAGTGAGTTTTTATTGGATTATCTGTTATATAGAGATCAAATTACTTATAAGTGAGTAGATTTAATCTGTTAATAGTTAAGGCATGCTCAGTGATTAGTTGAATGAGGCTGTAGACGGCAGAGGTTGTTGTAACCCAAAAAGTACTCAAAGCGAAAGAAAAAGTGTTTAGTGTGCGCATACAACCCCAGTTGTGTACAGTTACACGACAAAGCAACAAAGAAAAGGAGAGGCTATCCACACAGCTACATGTACAAGTTCCCAAATCATTTATTATTGCAATATTTTAACCTGCAAAGTCTTTGTCAATTTTTTACATGCAGGTTGAAATGTTGCATTAATAAAAAATTAGGAGTTTGCAAAATTTACTGCATGAACAGCCTCTCCTTTTCCAGTCAGCAATGGCTACCATGGTTAGATACTGTAGCATTTAATAAAGAGTTGTCTCAGTGTACAGTTTTTATTATGTTGTCTTTTATGTGGTTCAGTGTTTATAAGTTGCCTTTCCCTTCATGGTTTCTTTTATGCCCCCACAGATAAGTGAGGAGAGACTGAGCCGTGTGTTAAAAGAAACACAGGAGCAGCATGAGAGAGAAATCGACAAAATGCAAAGTATGAAATATGCTCTTGTCTCCTCACTAAGCAGAATATTCTACTTACATCCATATGACATAGTTTTAATTATTTTTATTAGACTATAGTATAGTGCAAATTAGTGACTTTACATGACAGTGTTGTCCATCATTTCCAGGCTCTCTGTCCCAGAGGAAGGAGCAGGCTCGCTGCAGAAAGGAGTGCACTGAGACATTAAGTAAGCTGCAGAAAAGGAACCAGGAGCTCCAGAGACACTTGGAGAAAGCCTGTCGTCAGCTCCAGCACAGTGTTCGAGAGCACAAAACTGCCATGCAGCATATGAAAGGTATTTAGTTCATTTAAAATGTTTCTTTAAAAGTCATTTAAATAGATTTATTCAACAAACAATGTATCTGTGTTGTATTGTAGATGAGCATGAAAGCAGCTTACAGAAGGCAAAGGAGAAACATCTGCAGCAGCTGGAGGAGGAGAAGAGAGCTAAAGAATCCTCTGGGTTTGTGTTGTTAATATCTTTTCTTATCTTTAGTTTAAAGTTTAGTGAACTTAAGTGAAATTGTTTCCCTGGCTGTATATTGTTATATGCCACTTTCTGCCATAATTTAGCCCAGTGTATTTTTTTATGAAATGCTCTAGTGATTTTGCTGAAGGATCTTTCATTTGGGGGTATATTAGGATGTTTCACCCGTCGACTGTCATTATCCTAATGACTAGGTTAAGCAGGCATTTTACTTTCAGGATATTCAAATCAAGTCCTTCTAGTCCTCATATCCAGCTGGAACATCACGATCCAGTCAGAGGCCATATCAAAAAAGCATATGATTGTTATCACTTTACAATTTAATTGTGCCACAAGATGTGCTGTTATAAAATATAAAAATATTTTGTTCTTTTAAGGCTCCATGAGGTTTTGTGCATTACAAAACTTAAACTGTAACATATTTTGACCTTTTAATGAGTGAATAAGCTGAAAAAGCCTTAGGAATTGAGAACTCTTTAATATACAAAAGATGTATGTGGTTAATTTCTGGATTCTGGGAAAATTGCTGCTTGATGATTGAATTGATGCTTAATGTTTAAAACAAATTCCTTTAGGGTGTACTATGTGTGCTTTATTCACTCTTGTTAATGTTCGCTGTATTTGCAATTTTTTTTTCTGGCAATGTGTTTAGCTTTCCTTTGGACATGTGCTGTTTACAGTCTGGCATCTGGTCGCTGTTTTAAGTCCTGACCTCACCTGTTAGCTGTGCCTAGGAACATCGAGAACATAACAAAATAAGAATATAAAGGATGAGTCTGTATAATACAAAATCCTGCATAGTATATGTTGAAGCCACAGTGTCTTTGTTTAGGGTGCAGGCAAAATAAATGGTTTAAAATAACTGAAAATACACCAAAGTTCAGCTGCAACTAACAATCATCTGATCTACTTAACACTGTTTTCATACATTTATTATTTAGTCTTTACAAAACCAAACTTGAGTAGATAAGAAAAGCATGACTTCTACTAAGCATGACCCTGAGTGTGGTTGTTGTAGTGTTCATAGTGATAACAGAAGTTAATGAATAATGAATTTCACTAAACTTACGCCAACAAACAAACTGTTTTTGCTTACAGGAGTTCTGATCAACAGAATGCTCAGCAAGGCCTCGAGGAGATGAAGCAGCAGTACCTCATGGCTGTAGAAAAGATCAGAGGTTGGTTATGGTTCTGATATTTGATTTGCCTGTGCAGATTTAGAGAGAATTAGGTGAATTAGAATTAGGTGTCAGGACCGCTGGAAGAGGATTGAGGAAGGAGACAGTGCAGACGGAATAACACACCCAGATAATTCGACTGAAAGTCAAGCTATTTCGTCATGTACACACCTCAGTTGGACTTTCACTGGACTAGTTGTTCTCCGCGTGCTCCTCGTCGCTGCACTGGCTTTCCGCAGTGGCGAGGCATAGGGACTGTAAGTTATTGATGAGGGGGCAAGAGGTGGTGCAAAACAGGCAAGGCATTTTTAAAAACACGAAGTACTGAGGAGGGAGAAATGTTTTTAATTTTGGCTTCGGTGAGGGACATACAACTTTAAATGGTATTATTCTGTATTTATTAAAAAATCTGATAAATAAAGTACAGTCCCACAACCCCGGCATGGAAGCTTCCATCAGTAAATTTGCTTGCATGTTCATATACATGACCATCAAACCCTGTGAGAAGCACAGATCATAACAGTGTTTTTCCTGGCAGGAGACATGCTGCGTTACCTCCAGGATAGTCGGGAGCGAGCTGCAGAGATGATCCGAATGGAGGTGCAGAGGGAGAGGCAGGACACTGCCAGAAAGATGCGCCGCTATTATCTGACCTGTCTGCAGGAGTTACTGGAGGACGGAGGAAAGCCTACGGGGCAAGAGGCCATAATTGTTCTAAACTTGTTTGCTTGCTTCATCATGGCTCCTCAGGCTAATTGTATTGATTTTCTTGTCTTCTATAGGGCTGAAAAGAAAATAATGAATGCTGCAAGCAAGCTGGCTGCCATGGCTAAAGTGCTGGAGACGCCTTTCAAAAGTAAATCTGGGAAGAACCACAGTTTACAAAGTGAGTCCTGAAGTGCACAACTGCTGCACTGTAGATGTTTTTTTTTTTGTTTTTGTTTTTGTTGTTTCGAAATATTATTGTGGTGGGAATCTGTGTTTTGTCTTTACAGATTGTTTGACGGCTGTGCCCACAGCTGACTGCCTTCCAGGTAGAAATGCAGGTTTTAGTAAGAACCCGCCAACACTAACTGAGCTCCCTGACATCAGGCCAAAGGAGAGATCCCTCAGGGAAAAGACTTCTGCTGATTCAGAGCAGAAACAAGCAGCCGCAGCAAGGACTAAACCTCATCAGGACATTTCTGCGTCTGGGAAGGAAGAGGCCTCAATACATGCAGCGCTGAAACCCCAAACTGCTGCTCACTCACACCTCGGCTCTTTCAAAACTTCCCAACAGATGGCGTTTCCTCCTCAGGTGGATCTTGGCAACGTGTCTGTGAGGAGTAAAAGCAGGGAGCTGTACCTGCAGGGAGCAGACATCCGCCTTGACTCGGAGCAACAGAGCAAACCGTTCCTCATCCAGGAGGCTCCTGTCAGAGACGAGAGGAAGCCCGACTGGAGCCTGACCAGTAGTGATTCAGAAACAGGCTTCCAAGTTTCCACGCTCTCGTACTCTGGGAGGAAAGTAGAGCCAGTAAAGCCCTTTTCTGTCTCTGCTGCATTAGCCAGTGACTTAGGAGAGTTTGTTGGCCTCACCCCAGATGTTTCTGACATGACTGTGTACAATGAAATTGCTAAAAAGACTCCACACACCCAGACCTTGAACTTTCAGCATGCAAAGATGAGTACACATAGAGAGCCCACCCCTGGCTCTGAGGCTGAGCAGCAGCACAGAGTTTGTTCAAGGCCTCTGTTCTCTGAGCTAAGACATCACCAGCAGGACAGCGGCTTCGACAGCCCGTTCTACCAACAGAAATGACAGTGACAGGCAGGTATGAGGGAAACTTGGGAAGCGAGTTTGGAAATAACTTGATTTCATTTAGCTTACCAAATAGTGCCTTTAATACAGTGTATGATGTTTACATGATGACCTTTACCTTAGTTGCTTGCAGTGCATTTTAGTTACATTGACATTGTTAAAAGAATAGAGTGACACATTGGGAAACTCTTGGAAAACTACTTTTCCAAGAGTTGTGTGAAAAGATTGATACCACTCACATGTCTGTATGCTGAATGGTTACGCATGCCTGCAGACGCCCGCAGTGCACAGAATAGGTGGAGTCTGCAAACCATTTGAGCTGGCAGATAAATTGTAGCGGTGAGGGCGGCATTCACTTCCTCACAACACACGGTCCATACAAAGACATACACAAACAATTCAAGGGAGCTTGACAAAACAGAATTAATGAATGGCAAGAAGTGAATTGGTCAGAAATGTTCCACAAATTGCAAAAAATGAGTATATTTAGAAAACTATTTTTTTTAAAATGCTAGGGGAAATGTCTTAGGAAAATATCTATTTAAAATTATCATAATAAGTTATAGAATCTAAAATTTTTTAAGCACTTTTTCCAATACTTGTTTGCTGTGGGTTTAGCTTTATTTTTAGTTAGGTTCTTTTTTTTTTTTTAATTAATTTTCAGGTAATTTTCTTGTACTTTTGACTAATATCTATATCTATATCTATATCTTTTGCTGCTCATTGCCTTCTTCTCGTGTTTGGAAAGATATCGAGCCATTCTGTGTCTGGTTTCAAAGGGTTAAAAAAAAATCACATTGTAAACATTATTGCCCATGCATAAAATTCAAAAAGAAGGAAAGCTGCTAATGGTTTTGCCCTTTAGACCGACATTTCTGGGGTTTTTTTTTTTCAGCTGACCGCTACATGGTTCCTGCCGCTGGCTGACACATTACATACCATTTTAACAGCTTTCCCAGCCCTCACTGTTACATGTAAACTGGTGCACAGAAATGGAGCAGACCCACTATGAAGCTACAGCCAGTAGCCAGTTAGCATATTTTAGCATATAAATTAGAAACAGCTAGCCTGAGTCCATCCAAAGGTAACAATAACCACCTCAGCACCTCCTATCGCTCATTAATTAACAGATTACACTTCTTTTGTTTAATGTAAACATTTCAAATTGTTGTTTCATGGGAAGTTCTGTGCTGGGCTGTTTCCAGAAGTATTATTGTCAGTGTGAGCATGCAAAGAAATGGTAAACAAAGGAGATCTAATGTGTAAATGACCAGTATTGGGTTAAGAGGTGCTGGTTGGTGGATTGTGTTTCCTTTGGACACAGCCAGGCTAGATTTTTCCGGTTTTTGTAATATGTAAGATAAGCTGCTGGTGGTAGCGTCATAATTCCTTTACAGACAAGAGATTGGTGTCAGTGTTCTCATTAGACGCAAAAAGAAAGTGAGTAAGTGTTTTTCCACACTTGAGAAAACTACACATTCAATCAATAGTTTAGAGATTTGTGGACATTTTCGAAAAAGGAAACACCCCTCACCTCAGCCACAACACTTGGAGTTCTGTAAATATTTGATTATTGGTTTTGTCCTTGTATACTCCTTTGCAGTGTTTCAGTTTAGCTTTAGAAATGCAGCGGCAGGTTCTTGGCTCTAAATCTCAGTTAGGCACTCAGCAGTATGATCTCTGTTTTCTCACTTTTGCAGCTTCTTAGATGTGATTCTTACATCACGACAGGTGAAGAAAGCGTACATAGGTCAAAAGTCCCTGCTCTGCTCACACTGTAATGTGATCCCTTGAATGATACTGGCAGCTTATTGTTCCCTGTGCAGTGAGGACTAGATCTGGTGCAGATTCAAACCCATGTCACTCAGTTCTGTTTCTCTGTCTGGACATCTTTGCCTTTTAAAATATTATTAAATATTTTAAAAGGTTTTATATTACGTTAATGACATATGCTGTGCATGGATTCTGAATGTTTTTTTATATTGATTTATTTAGTTTTAATAAATCTTATTTTATTGCAAATTAGGAAAGAATCCTTTGTCATGAGAGCAAGACTGCTTCAGCAAACTTTTTTTGTGTTTTAAAGTAGTATTTATCAGATTTACTTAGGCAATCCTAGCACATAAAATAAACACAATCCTACCTAATACAATTTAATATAAGCCATTTTTTAAAAAACTATTTTTTTTACATTTTACAGGCCCATCAGTTTATGCAGAAATAATGACATTAAAATAACCGTTAGCTGCATATAGTCAGAAATCTTTTGGTTTATATGTTAGTTTTTAACCAGTGCTGTTAACCTGAGTTTTAGGGCATCCTCCAGCCCCTACTATGATGTGTGCTCCTCCTCTGCGCTGGGGCTACTTATTCTCCGGCCTTTTTCCCTCACTTCTGTCAAACTCCTCACAGACTTCAACGCGCTGGGGCTGAAGTTTTTTCACAGATAAAAATGATTGTCTGGGTCGTGTGTGCAGCTGTGATCTTTGTCGCCCTTTACCTCCGCTATCCTTACTTCATCCAGGATATCCAACACGTGCGGCTTCGATTAACAGCAACAGATCAAGTCTTAAAATACATGCAGACCAATTACAACATCATCGACCGTTTTTCTGAACTAGTGAAGGAGCAGCCACACAAGCAGTTCGTGCTTTTCAAAGACGAGACTTTTAGCTACCAGGACGCAGATGAGCTCAGTAACAAAGCTGCGAGAGTTTTCCTGCAGATTGGACTCAAAGAAGGAGACACGGTCGCGCTGTTCCTCAGAAACGAGCCCATGTTTCTGTGGCTGTGGTTGGGTTTGGTGAAGATCGGGTGTTCCGCTGCTTTCCTCAACTTCAACATCAGATCAAAGTCCCTGTTACACTGCTTCAACTGCAGCGGAGCCACGACTCTGATCGCAGCTGGAGGTGAGCACGCTTTGCATGTTTGAGTCCGCTATGACAGAGATACTCACATCATGAGCAGCACCACACTGCACAAAACTTAGTTACAAGCAGTAAGCAACAAGTCATAGATTAGCCTTTTAAAAATGTAATAATTTATGTAACTATTGTAATTACTTTCCCAACGTGATGTAATTTCTTACATTTGATGGCTTTTTAAAAAACATTTTTTTACTTTATTATGCAAAAAAAGTGAGACCAATACCTGCAAAACGATACAAAACATAGTGAAGGAGGACAATAGCTGTGCGATTGCTGACCTTTTGACAAATGTTTAACCTGCTAATAAGGCTGAATATGTCTGGAAAATAGACCATGCTAAAGAAGGCGTTCCTGCATGGCAAAAACACTCAAAGCTTCAGAGTAAATGTTATATTCTACATCTAACATTTTTACTGAAAAGAACATATTCACTTGTGGCCCCTTTTTAAACACTTACATTTGGAAAAGTAACTGTAATGTCATTACATGTAATTTAACTGTAATTGTTATTTAATTAATGTAATTCAATCACATGTAACCAGTTGGGGAGTAACTAGTTACATGTAGATTCAAAATTACTTTTTGCCCCCAGGGAAATTTGTCTTGGACATAAAGGCTACCTTGTCAAAATACATACTTGGTGCCAAAACAGATGTAAAATGCATAGTACAGACAAGTGCAGACACGAAGTGCATTCACATCCATGGGACCCCATAGCATGTACCTTTTGGGAGCAGTTCATATTCTGAATCCAGGACGTGGGAGGGGTCTACAATTATTTTCCCAGCTTTTTTTACTATGGTCATTTCAACTGTTTTAACTTATTATGTTCTATTTTTCAGATAGCCCACTTCAAGTCTGAGTATTATTATTATTATTATTATTATTATTATTATTATTATTATTATAACTATTCATGTGACATTGAATTGTTATTTTTTTAGACAGCAGAGGCTTTCATTTATTGCATAGTTGTGTAATAAACTATAAAGCTGTATTTGCTTCTAATTAATAATGTAATATAAAAGGAAATTGTAATGTAATGTAATACAATTAGCCTGAGGAGCCATGATGAAGCATGTAATCTGTAATAATTTGAAATCCATGTAACACTCTGGATGGGGTTTTTATTTCAGTGTTTTTCAATTCAGTGTTTCCCTTCAAAATGTTGTGAAGTAGTATAGTTAAGTAATATAGTGGTAGTAAAAGTAAAGGACAAACGTACAGAACAAAATGTTCTACAGATAATCTTTAACTAGTGGGTGCCTCCCTCAATGCTCAAAGCAACATGAGATGAGATTTAACACAGAGGTGCTTTTTTGTTTGCTTTGTTCCAGGGCTTTTGGTCGGCTTTTTATTACACAACCTGAATGAACTGTATTGCACACTTTACTGTGGTTTTTATTATAGACCTCAGATTAAGAACTGATGTTTTTATCACAAAAATATTCAGGAGCCGTATGACAGAAAACATTGGCGAAACAACTGGATGAGTCAGTCTAAGGCTTGTAGAGGCTTTGGGAGTTGCAATGTGATTTCCACTGAAGAGTGAGTCATTTATTTTGAGCCTAAAAAAGCAGCATAGTCATCATAAATTAAATGAAATCTGGGTAATGTGGGACTATCATATCAAGTAAAAAGTGCATTTAGCAGTACAAAGAAATAAAGGGAGGACATTGTGGGGAGAGCAGCCTGCGTGTTACATTTTGACAACAGTGCGTGGAAATGGTGTAATTTAAAAATACATTTATTCTAGTTCTGTGCTTTGGTACATTTTCAAGGTACCTTGGTTGAGTTTAACATTTAACGATACTTCATATTTCTACTCCACTACATGTGAACAGCAAATATTCCAGGGGATGGGTATGGTGGCTAAAACGTAGTGGTGGGTCACAGGCCTAAAGTAAACACCTGTTCTTTTGTTAAGATGCAAAATGGTACCAGGATCCTATTTCCCTTAACTGAATAGCCTTTAGTCGGTGTACCAGTGTCTCTCCATTTCTGTTTTACCTCTCTTGTGCCAAACTGACTTTTTGCGTCAAGTGTCACTCTGCCCACTGTGCTCAGATTATGAAAAATACTGACAAATAGAAAGGGATGCTACGTATCTGAAGAGCATTTTACCTATTTCTATATTTTTTAAATGCTAAAATCATCTGACAGGCCACATCGAACTTTTTGATCGGCCAACTCTGGCCTGCGGACTCCACTTTGGGCAACCCTTCTTCAAACTTTTTACACAGGACGTATTATCATTTAATGAAATACAATATAGGGTTGATATTAAACCAGTGATGCCCTGTATCCACTTTTTTAAATTTTCTACCCTATTATTCTCCTCACAACCCCTCAGATTTATCATCTGACCCTTTAAGGGGGCTTGACCCCTGGTTTGGGAAGCACTGGACTCACTGAACAGTTTATAAAGTAGATAGAAACTATCTCAACTAGTGACAAAATAAAAATGCTGCTTACACATTGATGCATCAATATTAAAAAATGTAACAGTACATTTTGTGGATTGTACCTCTGTACTTTTACTCGAATACAATTTTGACTGCTTGTACTGGCATGTTTTAACATTGTTTTATTTGATGTTCTCTCCAGAGTTGCAGGATGCAGTGGACGAGGTCCTGCCCACTTTGCAGGAGCAACAGGTCAATATTTTTACCTTAGCTGAAAGATGCAAAACTGCAGATGTGCAGAGCTTCAAAGACAAAATGAACCAGGTCTCTTCTGACCCTCTGCCCAACAATTTAAGGTCAAATGTAACCTTGCAGAGTCCTGCAGCCTACATATACACATCAGGGACAACAGGTAAGCTACTTCAGGTGTGAAATGGTCTGGATTCAACGTTTAAAGAACAGGGACCTGCATCACATGTAACTCTGGCTTCTCTTTTAACAGGTTTCCCAAAAGCAGCAGAGATCTCGCACGCCAAACTGTGGGGCATAGTTAGCTTAATTTCTATCACAGGAGTGAAGACCAACGATGTGATTTATATCAGCCTCCCACTCTATCACACCGCGGGCTTCCTCGGATTCACCGCAGCCATTAAGAATGGTACGCACCGGGGTTGTTATTCTTGGCAAATTTAATAACTTACAACTTAAGCATCCTCAAAGGGCTCACTAGCCTCATCTTTCCAAGTCTTCTGTTAAACATAGTAATAGCAGAAGGTAGCAAAAAGGAGAATTACTGTAGATAATACAGAAGCTAAAGAGGACCAGTTAAGTAAGTTTTTATACAGGTATGAACACACAAAAACAAAAATGAAAACCAAACTTAATAAGCAGAACCAGAATGTGGGGGTGTGTCTTCATGACACAACAATGGCTCCAAAACATGGATAAAAAAGCTATAAAAAGGAAAAAATATATACTTAAAACAAATGAAGAGTACAGGAGTAATATACTTCATTAAACTTTACTATCTTTTCAAAAACATAATATTAGAACATTGGGGCAGAGTTTTCCTCTACAATATGTATTATAATAGCTGCCTTGGTATGCACAAATTCAGGTATATATTTAATAAACTGTAAGCGAAAGGTTTTAACAGCATCATTGATCGTTGAGGGAATATGCTAGTATTATATATTTTTTTGCGAATTAAATGAAAAGACTAAAACAAAAAATGCATCCAACTTCCTACCTTCTGCATGGTACTAAGCCCCCACATAAAAAATTGAGTTTTTTTTTTTCATCAGTGGCACTCGGTGACACAAAGGAATAAGCCTTATCAGGCTTTGGCCACACAGACTATATTTGTTGGTTTTTTTCAGTCAGTTGTTGGCTACAGTCTTTTCACGGATTTGCTGACAAAAGAAAAAAAAATTGAATTTTGCCAACCTTCCTTTAATATTTGTCATTTTATTGCTGTTTGTAGGTATGACAGTGGCTTTGAGGGACAAATTTTCTGCATCTCAGTTTTGGGACGACTGCAGGAAATATAATGTCACTGTCATTCAGTACATAGGTGAAATCATGCGTTACCTCTGCACCACACCAAAGGTATGTACTGAATGCACTAACATTAATGGCACTATCACATTAAAGGCCACCAAAAATAAATAAAACTAACAACTGTTGTTTCTTCCTTGACAGAAACTCAACGATAGAAGCCACAAAGTGAGACTTGCTTTAGGCAACGGTATCAGAGCTGATGTTTGGAGAGACTTCCTAAAAAGGTTTGGAAACGTTCAAATCGTAGAGTTTTATGGAGCAACGGAAGGGAATTTTGGTCTGATCAATTACACCGGCAAGATCGGAGCTGTTGGCAGAGACACTTTCTACTTAAAGGTAAAAGTCCATATTTCATTCCACATTGTGATGAAAAAAGCTATTAATCAATCAACAGTGTTTTTGCTTATTTTTCTTATCTTGCAGATGCATTTTCCGTACGCTCTGATCAAATTTGACGTAGATAAAGGAATGCCCTTGAGAAATGCTTCTGGTTTCTGCATCGAGGCTGCCAAAGGTGCGTTGGTGCCAGGGGCTGTAGGTACCAGTTGAGGACACAGAGGTCGTATCCTCATTTGCCCTCTCAGGCAATATGGAGAGTTAAAGTGCAGTTGGGGACTCCGAGGTCATATCCTCAAAAAAAAAAAATCTTTTTTTTTTCCCAGTCATAGAGACCTAAAGTGCAGTTGAATACTGGGTTTCCACACAGTGGGTTTCTAATAGACTCAATGTCCTTAAATTTGAAGTATGTATATGCAGCCATCTGTGTGCCCATGGGTGTGTAGGTTTTAAAATAAGGTGTGGTTAGGTGCATTGTTGGCACACTTCTATTTAAAGCAGCAGAAAGCGATTTCTCAATTGACAAACAAAAGCCTGATATAAATCAATGGCACAGTATTTTCCTGCTGTTTGAAGGATGCATTATTTAAAAAGTAAGATGGGCCTGCATAGGCAAGTTCACAGATGCACACACTCTGCTTTTTGTACACACTGCGATGCATGGATGGGTTGTTTAGGTTGGTGAAATAATACACTGTTAAGGTGTTGAGGAAAATATTAGTTACATTCTCTAAAATGTGAACATAGCAGAGAGCAGAGCAGAGCTGCTGTCCCCATTAAGAGAAATGCTGTTTGCGTTTACGCACAGTGAGCAGTGTAACTTCAGTGAATTCTCAGAAGATAAAAGTTTTGCTGCTTAAATGTCCCATGGAATTTCTGCAGTGACAGTACAGCTCTTACTGCAATACTTTCAGCAGAAAAACTAGCTATGGCAGTTTGCCATATCCACCATGTAAATGGGTATGCCCAAAACACACGCATGATTGATGAAGAAACTCTTCACACTTTTGGCCGTTGTGCCTTACTTTGTACCCAGAGTATGTGTCATTTAACTAGCCAAAATGGATTAAGATACGCCCTAAACACATTGTCATTTTCTTTAGACCATGCACTTTAGATTGTTTCAAGACAAATTATTGGACAAAGTTAAATTTGACCAGATGATGGCGTGAGATGAAAAGATGAGAGATTAAAGTCATTGAGCTTCATCCTCAAGGAACCTTGAATGTGTGTACTAAAATTCACAACAATGCATTCAACAATTGTCAAGATCTCTCACTAAAGACCTGAAACGTCACCATCATGGTGCCACTAATACATCAAACAGCTGTTGAGAAATTTCAGTGGTGGACCAACTGCTATTGTCATCCCTGGAGCCACATTAGTACTTCCAAAAGTGTCTGATGATTCAGGGCATCACTAAATATACTTAAATCAATTATCATACCTTCCTATATCAGTAAAGGTCACTGTGCTTTACAATCACTGAGCACAGTGAATGTTTTTAAGACACTGCAAAATGCCGAGATGTTGCCTCTACTTGATGTATCGTCTGTTTAATGCACCATGATAGAACTGGTTTTATTTGTGCTTCCTCACACTGGTACCACTAAGCAAAGGATCACCATATGTTTAACTTTCTGCAGGTGAGCCTGGACTTTTGGTTACTGAGATATCCATGAGCGCTCCTTTTGCTGGTTATGTGGGCGACCTGCAGCAAACTGAGAAGAAGAGGCTGCGTGACGTCTTCAAGAAAGGAGACTTGTACTTCAACACTGGTGACCTGCTGCGCATAGATGAGGATAATTTCATCTACTTTCATGATCGAGTCGGAGACACTTTCAGGTGAGTTCATCCTTCGGTTTCAGACACCTAATTTAAGCTTAAAACCTGAGTTTGCACAACCTGAAAGTTTGTCTCTTTGATTAATAGATGGAAAGGAGAGAACGTAGCTACAACTGAGGTGGCTGACATCATCTCAATGGTCGACTGCATTAAAGAAGCTAACGTGTATGGAGTCACAGTACCAGGTCATTTTTACTGTGTATCTTTTTTTCTGAAATGACTCGTTTCACCATTAGAATTTGATCCCTTCGGTCCAATAACATTTTGGAGATCTACAAAAGCCACATGTCTAATTTATTTTATCCCCACTGAAGTTAGTGGAGGACTAAACATGAAGTTAGCTGCTAGGCTGGCTGAAGTCTGTAGGCGCCACTTTACACCCGCTATTATCATGTGTCTTTGTTAATCTGATTGCAAGTGGACATCTCAAAGTCTGACTGTTCACATCTGGCAGTTAAATGCATCTCCACATGCGTCTTGAGTGACCACTTTTGATTTGGATCTCACTTCTTCCCTCTACGTATATGCAAATAAACTGCAAAAATAAAATGAAAAATGTAGTGCAAAATGTACACTTAAAGCCTTTACTATTAAAAGTAAAATGTTGGGGCTGAATGCAGCATCTTGACAGTGTGACTTAGTTGGAACTGTTAAACAGCTGATGCTGCTGTGTTAGCTCGTGGTATCCAGGCAGACAATGAAATGATCATTCTCTGGGAGTAAAGTGGCTTCAGAGATAGTCCTTCAGCTCTGTGTCTATGCAACTGCACCAGTTTTCTTTTCCTGTGGGGTGCCATGTAAGCAAGGGCGTCACCTCAGTAGTTTGTCGCTCAATGTGGCTCAGACAACCTCTAAATGTGGTTTGAGTGATTGGATCACAGTGCGTCTTGGTGGTCGTTTAAGGGGCCGTTTCCACCAAAGCGTTTTTTTTCTGAGGCCAGCATATTTTCTTCAATGCTTTGCCGTGGGAGTGCTGTGTATTTACACTGGGCTACAAACGGCAGCAGCACGACAAGGTGCTCTGTGGATTTCGCATCGAGCACTGCCGCTTGGGCAATTTTTTTTTCTGAGCACACAGAGTTGAAAAGTGTTAAACTTTGCTGCTTCACTTATTTTCACTTAGCCACTAAATCATAGTGGAGGAGGGAAAAATACTCGAAGGACAAACCATCACTTGTTAAACAAGTACTGAACAACAACAGAAATGGAGAGAACTCTGCTCACAAAGTGTATAGGTTCCCAGTAGCTCAGTGGATAGACCGGATGCCCCATGTACAAACGTAGTGTCCTTGCAGCAGCGTCGCCTCTTTCACACTTGTATTCTGTTCTATCAAATAAAGGCAAAATAGCAAAAAAATGATCTTAAAAAAAGTATATAGTTTCCTCTCAGTAAGCCTACCTTGTACCAGCATAATCTGTATCATAGAAACCAGATGCAACCAAAGCTTCTTAGCTGATAAAATGCTGCTCCTCCAAAGCGCTCTCAAACACTCCCAGCTGGGCGCTTCCTGAGGAGTGCCTGGCATTTTCAGCTGGAAAAAAACCCTTTGGTGGACACAGCACCTTGTATTTGTAGCCATCCACTCGTGGTCGGATAATTAGAGACACATGTTAATACCAGGTATAAACAGGCTCCAAAGTGCCTGCTCTATGGGCCCGTGGTTGCAGAAAATATGGGTAATTTCACAACTAGAAAGATTAACTTTTTCTTTTAACTTTGTGCACTACTGATCATGGGACCCCTGTCAAAAGTTGTGTTTGAGTGTGATGTTAGTTTGGCAGATGTGCAAGCATAAATCAAGCATTATGCCCAGATTTGAAACACATGACCAGTGTACCGTTTGAAGCGTCCTTTGTGTATTATATTGTCTCAGTCAGTTCTTTAATGGACTGTTCAGGTGATTCAAAGACGATAAATATTTTATGCCTACATCATATAAAGCATTTGTCCCCAGGCGGCTTTTCTGTTGAGCTAAACCATTAACAAGCATGTCTGAGTCTGTTGTAAATCTGAGGCATTACGAGGAAACAAAGTTTGGAAACATTTACCATGAACCAGACACTCTGTTTGCCGGGAGCCTATTGTGTAATAAGCCAGAGGGTAGCATCAACTCTTGCCCCAGTTTCCTAGTGGTATTGACGTTAGCTTAGGTCAGTGTCCTGGTCTTTAACTTTGGCCGAAATGTCCAGTTGTCTGTGACCACCTGAGTGGATCATTAGTCCCAGTGCGGTCAGACTGGGGAGGAGGAGCAGGGTCATCCTGCCTGTCATGTCTTTTTGTTGTTGATGTCTCTCAGATGGTCCTGCCACCAAACTGGGGCACAGGTTATGTAAAGCAGCAATCAGAGGTGGCAAAGGACAACTGGCTACAGAGAGCAAAGTTCAAACTGCCCGTGCTCTGAAAACAACGGGAAGTCAATCATTAAAGGTTGTCCCGAAGTATTGACCCACTCACTAACAGCTGCAGCGGCGGCTGTGACACACAGCTCATTGAGGCAGTTGAGGTACTCGAGCCTGATTTCCACTTTATGCCAAAAATGGGAAACTAAATAAACAAAAACATAATTGTTTTTTCAACCCTTTTGGCATGTTGGAGTGTCTTATTGGACTGAGAATCATATCATCCCCCGAAGTCTTTAATGTGGTTGTGGTATCTAATGCTTTTTTCTAAAATTTGAGAAAATTAAGTTTATGTTGCAGGAGCATCCTGAGAAATGTAATCCATTTGGGATTAAATCATACAATACTTTGATAAATTTAATACTCTCCATAGATTCATAGACTCTTTTTTTGTGCTTGGACTCCTTTTTGGCTCCTACTTGTTTTTTTGTTTCTTTTTTTTTTCCTGTATTTTATTTATCTGTTTTGTGTTACTTCTTGCATTATTATTATCATTAGTCTTCATTTTTATTTTGTGTTTTAATTTTTATTTTCAATTCAGTTTAGTTCCTGGTAGTTTCCAGGGTGGGTTTATTTGTTTCCGTTTATTTTTTATTGATTAAAAAAGGTTTAGTTTTTAAAAGTTTCAGTTTTAGGTTTTGAAAATTATGTAATAGGGGTTATTTTTCAGGGGCAAGATTTAGGAAGTTCAGAATAGGTATTACCAACAACACCTTGTGAAGACAATTGACTCACAGTCACGTAGACATCCCAGTCTTAATAAATATGAACACCAGTGTCTCCTCGTGTTTGTTGTGTTGTCAAATTTGACATTGACAAAGACTAAACTAATTATATTTCCTGTATATTGTCATATTTCTGTTTTGTAAGTACACAATACGGTTTGGTAGTGGTAATTTATTAATGGCTAGTTTTATTTTTCAGTTGACATTTTGGTTTATCTTTAATAACCTTGAGCTTGACACAGAAGTAAATTCATATTTTTCCATTCAGTGTGACACTTTCCCAGGATACTGTTGTCACTGATGCACATCGCAATTAAACTTCCCATTACTCAGCTCATAACTTAAAGGGGGAAAAAAGGCTTCTTTATGGGTTGCTTAAAAATCACATTTTTAAGTTTTCTTCACTATCATACCAAACACCAGACTGAGGACATCTATGGGTATTGTCAATACTTTTAAAGAGGAAGCCCTAGTTTATTTAATCAATAATGTGTTACATCAGTAAAGTTTCCCCAGATTTAACTTTTGTTAACTGTCTCCAGGTCAGGAGGGAAGATGTGGAATGGCTGCTGTCACTTTAAGAGACGGACAGAGATTTGACTCCGCCGCTGTTTGCAAACATGTCGAAAACTTTCTGCCGGCCTATGCAAGACCACGTTTTCTCAGGATTCAGGTTCATTCAATGATTTTATGTTTTAACAAATATTTTTTGACAGCTTCAGCCCTATAATACTTAATAATGAACGTAACTGTGATTACAGGAGTCCATGGATGTAACAGGCACGTTCAAGCATACGAAGGCGAAGCTGGTGGAAGAAGGTTTTAACCCAAATCTGATAAGCGAGCCACTCTACTTTCTGGATGACAAAGTCATGGATTACATCCCACTTACACTGGATATGTTCAGTTCAGTTACATCTGGGAAGATCAAAACTTAACTCAGCCTCTCCTGCTCACACTGTGACACATCAGCAGCCTGCGATGCTCAGCACATTTGAGGGGCTGCTTTATGGTTTTATCTTTATATGTTTAAAAATTAGCTCTACTTTGGCTCTAATTTTATACATGTCACAAAGGGACTTCAGTTATCCAGAGAACATGTTTGAGCCTGTTGCAGAGATAATACAGTTTCACTTAAAGCAAAAGAGCAAGTTTTTCCAGTTGAGAAAATGGCTCCTTATTCAAACACTGACTTCTGGCTGCGTACCATTCTGTTCTATTGAGGCTATTGTCAGTGTAGGAGCTGGAAACTATGCCCTGTAAACAATAGATTTCTTCTTGCTGAATGTTAGTCGGTTGGCCCCTCCCTCTCTGTAGGGCTTCACGATTTGAGGAAAATAATTTATTCTGATTTTTCTGATCAATACTGTGAATTGTAAATTACTCTTATTTTCTATAAATTTATAATGCCTTTATTTGTGATGAACATACTTTACTTTTTTTCTATTTTAGCAATCACAAGCATAAGTTCATTTTGTTTCAACCTAAATAGAATGAAAAACAAAGCTGTTGCTTGTTATTTAGATCCTTCAGTGTTACTTAAGTGTCGATGTGTAAATCTACAGCATGTTAAAACAATGTTTAATGTTTGTTTTCAGGGCATGAAACTGCAGGAGTAGCACAGGTGTAATTGATAACACGAATAAGAGCTGTGCTCCATTTAGCTATAAGAGGTTTGGGGAACTTCCACTGTATAGGCTGGCACGCTGACGTGGCTTTCCTGACTGTTACTGGTATCAATAACAGAGAAGACAAAACAAAACTGCACACTAGTTTATGTTCCCATGGCTATTCAATATAATTCCCACAGATGGTGAGGAATATTAAATATTTAGGGGAGCATGATCTAGTGTGCGGACTTTGTTTTTTCTTCCCTTGTGTTCTCTCATGTCCAGCACCTAGACTTTTTGTTGTTTAAATGTGTTTTTTTGTGAACTTATTGGTATTAGTGACACCTGTGCTTTTCCTTCTGTCATTTTTTTTTTTTTACCCATAGAAACCTGAGCAAATTGGCTTGTTTCCTTCTTTAGCTTCAAAAGAAATTACCTAAAATTAGCAAGAAATTCATAAAAGGATACAAGAAAGTTGCATGGAAATTGAAATAAAAAACAAAAACAAACGATAACAAAAAACAAGTGTTAAAAAAACATTTTAAATATATGATTATAATAATTAAAAGTTAAAACTTTTTGAAAAAGAAAAAAGGTGCTTGAATGCTGCACAAGAAAAGTGATGTTGAGCCAGGCTTCAAAGGGTTAATGCAATCATATGTGACTGTTTTGTTATCACATAATGCCAACAACTGATGTGTAAAATACTATTTCCTTCATATACCTTGAATAAATCTTCAGCTGGCCTCTGTAAATGTTTCGGATCAGTGTGACCCAGCTCCTGGGACAGAAACTTTCCTCTCACCCTCTGGTTGGTTACAGGGTGACTGAGGCTGTGTTGTCTCTGCGGCCGGCTGCAGATCAGCAGCACGGAGGACACCTTGACAGGTAAATACACACATGGGGAATGATGTCGGGCAACTCAGGCAGAGAGGACAACCTCATTAACCAGAAGGTCAGTGATGTTAACAAGAGAATCAGAAAGACTGTAAATCTCACTCAAATTATCACTGAAAATATGCAACTTAAAGGTAAATGAACCATCCACCATTGTCATGATTGTACTTTAACCTTTTAGGCATGGCTTGTGGTGTTAAAGTGGAAATGGACATTACTTTTGCTGTAACTTTGCTTTATGAATTAAATGTTGGTTGCACAATGCAGTGGCTATACAGTGACACCATCAGCAGCTAGATTGGTTCCCTATTAATCTTGTTTTCAATATGTAGTTCTGTCTGGTTCAGTCTCCCAGCAAAATGACAGCTCCATTCACGGCACAGAAGGAGTGCATCAAGCATTGTGCAACCAAATCAGGAAGAGGACAGGGCTTTTGTTTTCCCCTGCAGCTCTCATTAGCCAGTTACCAAAGAGGGTGACTGTAAGTTCTTTGCACTTACTTCAGAAGCAGAAATGGTAGATGGGGAAATAATTTAAGTAACTGTTGAATTAAGTCGCTACATTTTAAATAAAACAAAAAATGTCAGTTATCTTAGTGACAATGGTGCTAACAATAGTCTATTTCCACTTTAACCTAATATATTGTATCTTCTCAGACAGTGCCATTGTTTGTGATTAACAGTTTTTATCACTTCATTGCTTTTACAAATAACAACAAATACATACATACCTACACCCACACGCCCGCCCTCTGCCCCAAACCCACCAGTCGTCATCACCACACACACAATCGGTCTTTGTTGTAATCATCAAGAATACTCCATCTTGAGCATTGGACACAAATTAAAATTCTAATAATAATGCAAAATGAATGAATAACCCCTGAAAAAAACATCCAAAACATTCTCCAAAGTCTATGAAGTGCAATCTAAAAAATATCTTTGTTTATACATACAGCAATATGATAAAGACAAAACATAAAAGATACATCTCCCTATAACATAAAGTCCCCATCATGAGCCCTCCAATCAAACACTTGTTAAATGTACCTCTGGTTCCCCTCTTTTAATTTTGTAGTCCCCCCCCAACTAAAATGAGTCTACTTCATCAAGCACCACCAAAAGGTCAAGACTGACACTGCAACACAGTCCTTGACAAGATGCATAAAATAAAATACTTATTCTGTTGCCATGACATACAAATCAATGTGTTCATCAGTTTTTCAGTGATGTACCAGCAAATTTGGCACTGAAAACATTAAACCAAACATTACCAACACTGCTTCACAGCAGCATCATACAAGTATGTTGAATACTGCACAGCTTTATGTCGTTAAATATCAGTGAAACATGATATTTGAGTCGTTTTATCACAGTCAGATGACAATTTTCAATATCAGTTAATCACAGATCATCAAAAATGCCAACATCTGCAGCCCCTGTGATAGAGTTACTTAAGTTAAGGTTCAAGTTTTCCAGAAAAGTTCTTGAGAGCAAAAAAGTATTTCTGGTGCTGATGCCGACCATTAAAGTGGCATTTGGATGTTTTGATTTCAGATCTGAGACAACAGTAGGGTTTTTTGAGATCAAAGAAGTTAAATATACATGTTTCTTTCTGTGTTATGTTGATCAGGGATTTTATCAGGTCAAAACTTGAGACTTTTATGTTGCTCTCTTTGAATTTCCATTTTATGGGGGTTATGTCATTTGGGATTTACTCTGACATTATATTCTGACATTTTGTAGACTTGATATTTAAATGATGTATCGAAAAAACCAACTGATATTGTAGTAATAGAAGTAATTAGAAGTTTCAACCCTGCTCCTCAAACCCGGACCCGGCTCAACAATACGGTAACTCTCTCTCTCTCTCTCTCTCTCTCTCTCTCTCTCTCTCTCTGTGTGTGTGTGTGTGTGTGTGTGTGTGTGTGTGTGTGTGTGTGTTATAGCAACGCCCCTCTTCATAAACCAGCCGACAAATAGAGCTCAGTTTCAGCAGCGCACGCCCACCACTTGCTGAGATTGCGGGTTTATGATGCGGGATGCCATTTACGGATCCTCTGTAGTGTTTTATGACCTCCGTTAATAATAGACATCATCAAATATCAGTCTGCGTTTCGCTGTTAACACATTATACTTTTTTGGGAATAAACAACTAGCAGAAAATAAACTGCAGTTAACAGTTATGACCTGGAGGTGTCGCAGCTGTTAACCCTTTTAAACGCATAACTTCTCTCCACGTTTGTTGTTTTTTTCTCGCTGTTTTAATAGAATGGGGTTGTGCAGCTTTACAGGAGAGTGCTACAGCTTGAGTAACGCGTAAATTTGTATGTAAATTACTATATAAGTTCAGACTGGATGTGGAAACACCCGGTCTGGCAACTGGAAAACATTCCGGAATGAAGGAGGGGTCAGCAGGGCTGAGCCGAGCACCACCCCGGGCCGAGTGGGTGAACTTTGTCATAAATCTCCGAGCAGCTTAAAATCCACCTCTGCCTCTGCGACTGATGCCTCCTGCGTAGTGCGCTGCGCAAAATGTACATCTGGCTCACGGCTTTAGCCGGACTGGCTATCCTGTCCCTGTCTTTCCTCAGGACGTTTTTCCCTCACTTAGGAGAGGACTGCGCGTACACCCTGACGAGCGTTAAACTTGGCTTCAGGCTCGTCAAAATCAAGAAGAGCAAACCTTTCTACAGCATCTTGGACTACTTCTTGGATTTAGCGAAGAGGCATCCCAGTAAGATCTTCGTGCACTTTGAAGGGAAACAGTATACCTATGGAGAAGTGGATCAACAGAGCAACAAAGTGGCCCGAGCGCTGCAGGCTGAAGCCGGGCTGAAGGAGGGGGACACGGTCGCCTTGTTTATGGCAAACGAGCCTAGCTACATATGGACTTGGCTCGGTTTGGCAAAGTTAGGCTGCCCGGCTGCTCTGCTCAACTTTAACATCAGATCCAAGTCTCTGCTTCACTGTTTCTCCTGCTGCGGGGCCAAAGTGATCATCGCCTCTCCAGGTGAGATTTTGTTGCACATGTGTCAGGGGCACTGGAAAGAAGAGTGGGGTCCAAAGCTCTCTGTCCAACATTGACCTGTATGCATGCAAAGAGTTGCAAAAGACAGCTATGAGGCACTGAACCTTTTAGTGTTAATTTTGTGCAACTTCCAGTTATTGAAATACTTATTTCCATTTTATGCTCTGTTGTTATGTTTTTTTAGAAGGAAATTTGCTGTTTTTACTCCACTGGATTCATTTGACACATGTAACTGAGTAACAGGTTATTTTTTTCAAATAAAAGCATATGAAGTTTTTGAGAATTGCAACACGTAAAGATCAAACCAATGGTGACATGGTGGCTTTTGACCTCTTACAAAGAAGCAATGTCTTACACACTTGTCACATTTCAGATGTCTGTGAGTTGTGAACGCATCATCCTAATAGAGACTATTTGCCCTAGAACTTCTCACATGGTTTCTTGTGTTTTGACTGTTAAAGGTTCAAATAGGTAAAATTTACCAACATTTCACAAAAAAAGAAACATTGGACATTATTCCCCCCCTAATAATGCCAAATAAAGTAATTAAAACTAGCTCCAAGTTGAGCAGATACATCAATAAAATGTTGTGTACACACTGATATGTCAATATTAACAATCGAAAATATGTGATACATATAATAGTATATCAGTCAGCACATTTTGCTGGCTCTACTTCTGTACTTTTACATTAATAGGACTTTGAATAACAAACCTTTACCTGTAGTCAGGTATTTTGACATTGTTTGATTGGCGCTTTTACTTAAAAGCATCTAAACGCTTGCTCCACTCCTGGTAACTTAATACCGGCTTAAAACACAAAATTCCTGATGGAGTTTTGCTACTTTAACACATTCCTCTGAAAGCTGTATTCATCTTACAGGTACTAATTGTTTAGCGGTTACATTCAAAGCATTTGATAAGTGATGGGCATGATCCATCGGCCACAGTGACCTGCTAACGGGCCTCAGAGTGAAGTTTTGCCCCCAAATGATGCTTGTTCCTCACACTGTCTGCGCAAATTTTAATAATACATTTACCTTAAAGTTTACTTCAGGTACAGAGCAAATAACAGACCGCACATTATAGTTAATTTATTTTGTCTTGAGAAACCAACCAGTCTCACTGTTCTGTAGCACTGCTCTGCCCTGTTATTTGTTTCAAGTATACGTATATAGCTTTTTTCTAATATTTGTATATTGAAATAATAGCTTTTTTCACCTCTGGTCTGTGGATTTAAACCCAAACTCTGTTTTAAAACCAGAACAGTGTGATTTTCAAGTATGAACATTTATTAGAATATAGACCAGAAAACACATTTGGCCAGGACAATTAAGGAGTCACATTACAAGTTATGTAATTTATGTTATGAATAAGTAAGTTATGAGGAACAAAAGTTTCATCGCTTTTACCCCCACATAGTTTCAGCCAAAGTGCTGCACATTCAGTCCTGATATCTGAGTTTATTTTAGGCTCAACTTGTTTATCCGCTCCCCATTTCTGCACTAGAGTTTCACTTGAGAGAGAGATGCATAAGTATAGGTTGAATTGCCTGTGCCATGTGCTCGAGGCCCAGGGGGATGTGAGGTAACAGGATACAAGCCTACATGTGCTGCATTGCGCAACACTTCTCTGTGACATATTGTGTAGAGCTTGAATGCCTCTCTGTGTGTGCAGAGCTGCAGGACGCTGTGGAGGAGGTTTTACCGACGCTGAGAGAGCAGGGCATCACTGTGTATCTCCTGTCAGAGACCTGCAGCATCCAGGGCATCAACCCTTTGTCTGACAAGATTTCCAAGGCCTCAGATCAGCCGCTGTCGCGCGAGCTCAGAGCCAACGTCACCGTCAGGAGCACGGCTCTGTATATCTACACGTCAGGAACTACAGGTAAACCAGAAAGCTCCTCTAAAACACCTAAAACTAATGCGATCTGAAACAACTGTCCTGCAATAAATGTTTTTTGTTGTAAGAGACATGTTGATTCAACTTTATGGTCTGGAGTTTGCGGTGCTGCTTGACTGTATCTACTGAGAGGTGTTTCTGCTTTTTTTATTTACTGCCTTTATACCAGTGACGGTAGACATTTGATTCTTCTTTGGTATTTGGCAGTTTATCTGCTTAATCTATAAAACAGATAGCTCAAAATCTGCTCAAGAGACTCATAGCTCTGTAAAGTTCATGTTTGCGAGATGGTATGGTTGTAGCTATAGTGTCTCTATTGTTTGACAGTTTTTACTGCGATTAACAGAAAAAGGACTTCATTCAGTATTTCTTCCACAGATGTGTTGGAGAGAAGCTCAAAATCTTCCCACGCAATATTCCTGCCATCAGTGCTTTTATTGAATCATTCAGTATGTAGGGACCAAATCTGTTTGATGTACTGATTCTGATACTCTGATAATGTTCCCCCAGAAAACTGTAGACCTAAAAGGATGCTGTAAAAACAAGTTTGTATTAAGTTGTTTTGCAGCAAACAGTGGGTGCAGCCAGCAGTGAGGAAAATACAGATGAATTTGCTTGTTTGTGAGGTCTGCAGTGTCTTATGTGTGAGAACTGAGTACTATATTCAGCTGAAAAAAAAAACCTCATAGCTCTGCAAAGTTCATATGTGCGAGATGGTAAGTTTAGTGCAATAGTGTCTCTATTGTTTGACAGTTTTTACTGCTATTTGCCAGAAAAAGGACTTCATTCAGTATTATACTGAGCTGAAAAAAAGCTGAAACGTGAAAATATTACCACCTTGCAATGGATGTGGAGAAAATCTTGGCTAACAGTTACTTTTTTTATGCATCTGGCAGACAAGTATGTATAAAATAATGGATGGAGCTAATGGGAAGATATGAGCCATTGGTTAACTACTGTAAAGATGGGCATTTTAACATGGGGGTCTACTGGGATTTACTCGCTTCGTGAGCAAGCCTCAAGTAATGATTCAAAGAACTGCAGTTTTTGGCACTTAAGTAACAGATTAATTTCTCAGCAGTGGAGGTTACTGCTTGATTTTTCTGCTTCGAGACAGAATCTGTCCAGACAGAATCTAAATGCAATCTAGAATCTATTGTTTTCCCCGCCCCTAATAATTTGATGCATTCCTGTTAGAACACACTGTTCATCAATGGACAGCAGACAAATGTCTCATACTGCAGGGTTTAGAAGAAACTGCATATACCAAATACTAACTCTGTACCCTCTTTATTTAAGAAGCTGACATGGTTTATTAATCTTTGGCTTTGAAAGGTTTGCCTAAAGCAGCCGTCGTCACCCATGAGAGAGTTTGGGCCGCCTCCTTCATCCAGGCGGTATGTGGAATCACATCAGAGGACATCTTCTACATCAACCTGCCGCTCTATCACAGTGCAGGCTTCCTCATCGGGATGGCTGGATCCATCGAAAGAGGTAATAATCCTCTTACTCCTGGTTTGGGCGCATTCAGAAGGTGCTGAAGATAAATTCTGTGTGATGTGATGTTAATTTCAGGTAATACCATTGTTCTGAAGAGGAAGTTTTCTGCTTCTCAGTTTTGGGATGACTGCAGGAAGTATAATGTGACAGTGGTGCAGTACATTGGTGAAACAATGCGTTACCTCTGCAACTCGCCCAAGGTAAAATCCCAGCTTCATATTCAATTAATGAAGTATTTTTCTGATGGAAAATGTGAAGCTTTGAACCTGGGTCTGTCTCACTCTGTGCAGAAAGACAATGAGAAAAACCACAAAGTGAAGGTCGCCATAGGAAACGGAGTCCGGACAGACATCTGGTCAGAGTTTCTGAATCGCTTCGGGGACATTCAAGTCAGAGAGCTGTACGCTGCCACCGAGGGAAACATCGGCTTCATCAATTACACGTCCAAGATCGGTGTAATTGGGCGAGTCAATCCTATCCACAGAGTGAGTAAACGAACACGTCCAGTGTTTTTAGCCACGCTAGCATCACTGCCTCTCTTTAGACTGAAACATCTACATCTAACTTTTGGATGAACGAGTGCAGTTTCTGTTCAGAATGTGCCTGTTTGGAATGAGGCAATAGCTTGGCCTCAACAATACACCCACCAAGTTGATTGGGAGAACGGCCTTTGAGAAAGTCAAAGAAAAGACACGAAGACAGAGACTACTTCCATTTTAGTTACATTTTAATGATATATGGTACAGTCATTCATAGTTTCCCAAGGATGAATCCTAATAACTGTGTGTTGTAATGTTGAACTGGTGGACTGATTACCATGAAATTTGGTACACACATTCATATTCCCTTCAAGATGAATTGTAATTATGTAGGTGATTCTCAAACTTTTCCACCACCATCACGTGGATAACTCAGTTTGTCCAAATCTTCGCCTTGTGACCAAATGCCCTCAGAATTAATTTTGTTCCATCACTTTTTCTATCTCCTCTCTAGTTTTTCTTCCCGTACACGTTGATCAAGTTTGACATTGAGAAGGAGGAGCCTGTCCGAAACTCTGAGGGTCTGTGCATTGAGGCAGCCAGAGGTAAGTCAATATTACAAGTAAAAGGATACCTGTGTGTTTTCTTATTTCTCTTTAACAATTAATTTGCTGTTTTCACTGCTGAAACTATTTATCGATTAGTTGACTGAAATAAAACTTATTGACAACAGTGTTTCTTTTTGTCAAGCAAAAACGGTAACTGGTTCCAGCTGCTCAGATGTGTAAATGTGCTGCTTTTATTTGTTTTATTTATTATGAATCTGGTTTGATTGCATTTTGGGTTGTTGGTCGGACAAAACATGCAACCTTAAAGCATCACCTCGGGTCTACGGGAAACTGTGATGGACATTTTTCATGTGTCTTTCTGTCAGGTGAGACGGGACTTTTAGTGGGAAGGATTACTAAGAGGTCTCCCTTTGTTGGGTACGCTGGCAACCAGCAGCAGACTGAGAGGAAGAGGCTTCGTGACGTGATGAAAAAAGGCGATCTGTACTTCAACAGTGGAGATCTGCTCCGGATTGATGACATGAATTTTGTGTACTTTCAGGATCGAGTTGGTGACACTTTCAGGCAAGTAGCGACTCATTTTGAATTTTTAGTTAGGTTGGTTTTAATTCTCAAATTATAGGATTTTTTTCTTTTGTTTAGCATTTTCACAAGGATATATATATTTATGTCACAATATCTAACTTTGCATGGTTCCAATTTATATCATGAGCTCAGTTATTAGTTATTTCCAAACACATCAAGATATTTTTTCAGGGTTTTTTTTTTGTCTTAATTTTGTGTTAGTCAGGAAGTCATTTGGGATATGTTGCACAAGTGCTTTCTAATTTTTGTTTCTGTTTGCTGCTGCAGGTGGAAAGGAGAAAATGTTGCAACATCAGAGGTTGCAGACATTCTCACAATGGTCAATTGCATTTTGGAGGCAAATGTCTACGGTGTTAAAGTAGAAGGTAAAAACACACATGCTGTCAGAGTCACTCTTGTTGAAAAGTTAAGCCATTTTTTTGAAATACTGTATTCTATGATTTGTAATATTATCTGTATGGATTCATTTTTCATTCATTATTGAATTGTCCAATTAGGTCACGAGGGGCGAATCGGTATGGCAGCTGTTACTCTGAAAGAAGGACAAGATTTTGATTGCTCTGACACCTACAAGCAGGTCGTCAACTACCTCCCAGCATACGCAAGACCTCGATTCATCAGGATCCAGGTAAAAATAATAGATTTCTTTGAACTTTTTTCTAATTTTATGCACCTGCAGCCTTGTGGCCAGTGGAACGTGGAACTGAGTGTGATTGCCAACTCTCTTTGATCCACTGTGACTTGGATTGAACCTCATTTGTTCATTGCTAAACCTCATTGTTGAGTTCAGGTCGCCTTCTAAAACAAGACTATCTAATTTAGTAAGTTTTTAAGAGATTCTCAAGCAGAAGTGATTTACAGACTTTTCTACTTTGGCACACACTGTAGGTCGCACTACCTTTTTGGATGAGGTTGTTGAGGCTGAGAGGAAACCTACAGACAAAATTTAGGGTTGAAAAAGGCCCTCAACTTTTGTGCATTTTGGGGTAGATATAAAACAATTCAGCTGTAGTTTTTTTTAACAGATAACTTGCTTAAAAAAGTCTACCAACTGCAAGAGGAGTTGGTATCATTTAAAAAGTTATGATACGAGTACCAACACCAGTAGGCAACCCTTAAAGTAATACTGCGAGTAGAGTGCTTTATATGATCAATTTTGTTATGATTTTCTTCTTCATTCAATACCCATAATGTGAATGGAAGCATTCAGCTCTGTAAATGCCACCAAACTTTCAGTGGCATTTCTTTTTTTTTTGTTTTGTTTATGTTTTGCAGGAGTGGTTACAAAATTATTTGATAAAGGTTTATTTCAGTTGATACCTTTACATACTTTGATACCTCAATACCCTAAGCTTCCCCAGCAAAATTACTATTTATATATCAATTACTTACCCTGTGTTACCTTGAATTTGTGAAGAAAATATACATTTTTTGGATGCCTTTGACTGTGAATGAAGAATCCAAAACCCAAGAAAATTCTTGAATATTCTTATAACTCTCACACAACTTGTGCAGTATAATCCAAATCTCATTTATCCAGCTGTATGCTTAGTACTCATCAAACACACTATTTTAAACACCTTTGCATATAAGCAGTGCACCTGGACAAGCATGTGCGTTTGAACTCATGCATGTTTTTGGATATTACTGATCATGCGACAGGATTAATGAGACTTGGATTATATAGACAATACACGAGTTGTGTGAGAGTTTTAAATTAAATTTATTGTGAAATGTGGCCCTAATGACTTAAATTCATGAGGAACGTTTACCTTTTTTTGTATTCTTTGTTCATGGAGGGGCATGTGAGAAAATCTTTTTCTTCACGAATTCAAGGTTACTTGCAGTGACTAATGGTGTGCTTACATGAAATCTGCCAGACGGAAGACCAGGGACACTTCCTGAACAGCATGGGAAAAAAATGAAAAAAAAAAATTGACAGAACGGCAGGGGTCAAAACAAAATTCACATTACGATGCGTTGCAATGGTTATGTGTCATATGTATTACATTTATTAAGTGAAATTATTTTTTGTTTATTATTTTATGTATGTATTGTAGCAATTAACACAGCCATAAAAGGAACCTTTCTCTGCATATTCTATTGCAAACTTAAAATGATTGTTAAATTCTCTCCAAAATGAATTTATTCATTCATTATTCAACACCTGCCATATGTCAGCTTTTCTTGTAATTTTGGTAGGATTTCAATTTTTGATCATACAATTCCTGGTGTTGTTGAAAATTCTGTTCTGAAAGACGGCAAAAAGCTAAAAATTTTTAACTTTAACGACAATGCCATCTACCATTGCCGGTATTCTCTGCCAGCCCCACCTAATTTTACTGTCCTGCTGTCGTTCACTAAAATGACATCCAATTTGCCATCTACAGTCTGCTGGATTTCATGTGAATGCTGCATAATTGATATAAAAATGGTCAATTTGTATTAAAAATGGTGTCAGCTGCCCAAAAGAGTGAATGAAGCACAAACAAAGATAAAGACAAATGTGTGTGTGTGTGTGTGTGTGTGTGAGAGGGGGGGATGGGGAGGAAAAATGGCGTCAGCTGCGACCAAACACTTTCAGGGCTTGTTCACATAAGTTGGGACAAAACACTTAAAATTCACAATACGTGTTTTTACAGCCTCACCTGGAGATGACAGGGACATTCAAGATGAAGAAAGTGAAGCTGGTGGAGGAGGGATTCAACCCAGCTCACATCAGAGATCTGTTATACTTTTTAGATCCCGAGAAAAGGACATACGTTCCCCTGACCGAAGATATCTACAGAGCGATCGCTCGTAGGGAAATCAAACTCTAACACATAAGCTTTAAAAGAAGTCAGTGTTGAAGCAGACGACCTGTTTTTTATGATGTAGATGTAACCTCTCATTCATGGACCTTTTTTTAACAGTTAACTAATCTCAGGGACAGATTGACTTTGAAACATTACATCATGTTTGAAGAGACTGCTTTTTTTTTTTTAAATAACACAACTACTGTACATCAAATGTATTCCATAATGCTGACAATATGTGATGTGCAGGTATGTCTTACTGCTACTGTTGATTACATAATTAAACTCTGGTTGTCTTTTTTCTCTTGACTCTTAATTTTTGATTAGCCTTATAAATTGCAGCATTTGGAATTTTTTTTTTGTTGGATTTTGCCATTTCAGCCAGTTTTAAAGCTTTTTGTATGCCTCTATGCTGGCGAGGCATTATTTTTTACAGATTGTCCATTCGGGTTGTATGTCAAGGCGATATCTGACAAACAACTTGAGGGAATTCCTTTAAGTTTGGCACAAACTTCCACTTTGGCTCAATGATAATCTGATTAGATTTTGGTGGTCAGTGGTCAATGTGACCTTGCTTCCATCTTATTTTTGCAAATGCGACATCTCACAAACAGGGAATTTCTTCATATTTGGCACAAACATTTATTTGGACTCAACAATGAACTGCTTAGATTTTGGTCGTTAACAGTCAAGATCACATCGCATTCTCTTAAACACGATATCTCAAGAACGCCTTTAGGGAAATTTCTAAAAATTTGGCACAAATATTCACCTGGAATCAACAAAGAACTAATTAAAATTTGGTGGTCCAAGGTCAATGTGACGTTGCATCTGTCTCATTCTCGTGAACACAATATTTCAAGAAGGCCTTACGGGAGTTTACACAAATTTGGCACAAACATCCACTTGTATTCAAGAGTGAACTGATTAGAATTTGCTGGTTGGAGGTTAAAGGTAAAAGTCACTGTGACCTCACAAAACATGTTTTTTAACTCAATAATTAATATTTAATTATAAGAAAAACTAAACACCAATGGCTTTTGCTGTGATGACGGCAGTGCATGTAGATGCAGCAGCCAGTAGCTCCTCCAATCCTTGCTACTTTTTTGCTATATTTTTCTGGGGTGGGGTGATGAGTGTGAAACATCCATGTTTTCAGGGACATGGATTAAATCTCTTAAATGCAGCTTGAGTGGTAGGAGGAGGCATACAACGGCATCAATTCTTACATAAAACCCAGTTGTAATACTAGACAAGTGCCTTTAAGCTTCAGTTCTGCAAGACTGCAAGTTCCCTGCTAGGTCCATGTAGTCTAGATCTTGATACACCTCATATGTAAGCTGGATAGGCGTTTTCACTTCTCATTACTATACACAAATGTTCTGTCTTTTCTTAGGCCTCAAAAACCCCTATGGCAGACACGACAAAACTTGTGGGCAGGGCGTGCTCTGTGAGTGCACAAATCTTTTTCAGCATGTTCTTTGTTGAAGAGATGCCCTTTTTTTAACTTAAGCAACTGCCCTCAAAAATATCTCTGCATGGCACTGGGTCAGATATTACAATGATTACAAACTTTAGAAGACATCCTCATGTCACATTTTAGTACACCCTCTTGTGGGTTTATCAGTGAACTTTGCACAAGCTGATGCCAGGTTTTCCTTTATCAGCTTGTATGTACTTACATCACTGTTGGACTACAGCTTTATCCTATAATATCTGTGAGGGAGAGTGTTTGGGTCTTTAGATTATCCCCACAACTTCTCTGTTGTTAATCCAGAATCCTTCATCATGGGCTCTTGCAACCGTGTTTATGGACAGTGATTTTCTTACTGGTGGGGTGATTGGCCTTTACAACCTTTGACATGAATTGAAACTTTGTCACAAGCTTAGTCACTTGACAAACATGGCAAAAATGTTGAAATCAGCTGGTTTCATTAAGACAAGAAAGAGAAAGTTAAGACACTGTCAGTGTTGTCTGAAGTTGAACTGAACTTTTTGTTGTTGTTACTTCACTTGAATGTTTGACATTTTACAACAAGGCTGTAAACCAACTAGTAAAAACTCCAGCACAAATATACTGAGACCTAACTTCTCACTGAGGTATGAGACAGCTTGTATGTAGTTACATTTAAGAAAAAAAATATTTTTTAAGGGTAAGCAATATATGCTTTTTTGAGTCCTTTGCCAGGTTGTTTATGTTTGTAGATGTCATGGCAATAGTGTCACAACAGTGCAAGATGACGAGTGACGAAAGTTGAAGAGGCTGAGTCCGACACACTATTGTTATGTGTCATGTTTGTTCTATGTCATTCTCTCCGTAAGTTGTGGCTTTTGAGCTAGGCGTTACACCATCTTTATCGTCATAATATGAGTTTCTTTAGTTTTTCAGTAATACTATTTTTTTTTTCAAAACCATACTGACTTTTTCAGCATACTATAATGAGATATTTTGATGAAGTATTACTATTTGATATATGACTTTTTTCATGATTTTAACATGTTTTCAACATACCATACTATGACTCTGTTTACGTTAGTTTCTCAACATTCTATACCATTACTTTACGCAATACTATAACCTTTTTAACAGCTATTTTTGACATAGTATACAGTGACTTTTACCCCATACTTTTTCAACAGTGTTTCCAATATTCTATAGGTTCACTTTGTTTGCCACACTCTGACTTAATTTATTCCTCTGCGCTGGCCAATCTGTGGCCGGAGGCATTATGTTTTTCAGGTTGTCAGCCTGTCCATCCTTATTTATGTCCCATTCTCATGACCTTTGAACTATGAATACAGAAATCTTATCAGTTCATTAGGTCATGTGGATGTTTGTGCTAAATTTAAAGAAATTCCCTCAAGGCGTTCAAAAAATCAAAATATTGCATTCACTAGAATGGAACGGATGGATGTAAGTACCTAAGCACAAACAACAAAAACCAACCAAAAAACTAATGCCTCTGGCTTCTGTTTATTGTAAGTTAACATAATATAGCATGCTATACGAGTATAGCATGTGAAAAAAAGTATATTAAAAAGTCATAATATAGCATGTGTGCAAAAAACATTGTGAAAAAATCACTTAAGAGTAATGCTACAGATCTGCATAAAAGAGTCATACTACATTATGTTAATAAAATATTAGCAAACCTATACTACAATATGTGAAAAAATAAAAAAAGTCATATAATATGTGAACAAAAAATCCATGAATTCATAGTAAAGTCGATAAAAAAAAAAGAAAAGTTGTAGAATATAGTATATAGTAAATTATTACTTTAGTGTGTGAAAGAAAAAAACAGATAAAAAGTCCAAGGATAGTATGTCATAAGAAATGAAACTAAAGTGTATAATAAAGATAAAGAAATAATACAGTATAACAATGACTTTTTCAGCATTTGGGAGCGATCACTTTTGTGACCATTTTTCCCTGAGCCATAGTATGGCTTTTTTCATCAAACTATACTTTGGCCAAAAAAGCTCAAAATATTGACTTTTTGGACCAGTTTTTTCAACAGACTATACTATAAAAAGCCTGATCTTGCTGTTATATGACTTTTGTCAGCATTTGGAGCCATCAATTTTTTGACCTTTTGTCCCTGTGCTATAGTATGGCTTTTTTTAATACTAAACTTTGGCCTAAAACGCTCAAAATATTGACTTTTGGACCAGTTTTTCAAATGGCTATTTATAAAAAGCCTGAACTTTCTGTTCTATGACTATTTATAATCAAAGCCTGAACTTTCCCTGTTCTATGACTTTTTTCAGCATTTGGAGGCAGCCTGATCTTTTTTGACCTTTTTTCAGCCTTTGGAGTATGGCTTTTTTGACTCAATAGTACTAAAACTTTGGCCTAAAACGCTCAAAATATTGATTTTTTGGACCGTTTTTTTCAACAGGCTATACTATAAACAGCCTGATCTTGCTGTTATATGACCTTTTTCAGCATTTGGAGGCATCACATTTTTGACTATTTTTCCCTGTGCTATAGTATGGCTTTTTTTGTAATACTGAACTTTGGCCTAAAAACGCTCAAAATATTGACTTTTGGACCAGTTTTTCAAATGGCTATTCTATAAAAAGCCTGAACTTCCTGTTCTATGACTTTTTTCAGCATTTGGAGCCATCACTTTTTTGACCATTTTTCCCTGTGCTATAGTATGGCTTTTTTTTGCGATACTAAACTTTGGCCTAAAACGCTCAAAATATTGACTTTTTGGAGAATTTTTTCAACAGGCTATACTATAGACAGCCCGATCTTGCTATTGTATGACTTTTTTCAGCATTTGTAGCCATCACTTTTTTTTTTTTTACCATTTTTTCCCTGTGCTATATGCCTTGCTTTGACTTTTTTCAGCATTTGTAGCCATATTTTTTCACCACTGCTTAGTAAACTTTTGGCCTAAAACGCTCGAAATATTGACTTTTTTAAACATTTTTTTTTCAAAAGGTTATACTATAAACAGCCTGATTCTTCTGTCCTATGACTTTTTTTCAGCATTTCGAGCCATCACTTTTTTGACCATTTTTCCCTGTGCTATAGTATGGCTTTTTTTCGCAATACTGAACTTTGACCTAAAACGCTCAAAATATTGACTTTTTGGACCATTTTTTTCAAAGTCTATAATTATAAACAGCTGATTTTCTGTTCTATGACACTTTTTTTCAGCATTTGGAGCCATCCATTTTTGACCATTTTTCCCTATGCGGTAGTATGGCTTTTTTTTTTAGCCGTACCAACTTTGGTCCTAAAACGCTCAAAATATTAACTTTTTGGACCATTGTTTCAAAAGGCTATACTATAAAACAGCCTGATCTTGCTGTTTTTATGAATTTTTTTCATTTGGAGCCATTTTTTTTGACCATTTTTCCCTGTGCTATAGTTTTTTTTGACCATTTTTCTCTGTGCTATAGTATGACTTTTTTTGCAATACTGAACTTTGACCTAAAATGCTCAAAATATTGACTTTTGGACCAGTTTGTCAAATGGCTATACTATAAACAGCCTGACCTTGCTGTTATATGACCCTTTTCAGCATTTGGAGGCATCACATTTTTGACTGTTTTTCCCTGTGCTATAGTATGGCTTTTTTCGCCGTATTAAACTTTGGCCTAAAACGCTCAAATATTGACTTTTTGGACCAGTTTTTTTTGATGGAAATGGTATACTAAAAAAAGCCTGATTTTGCTGTTCTATGACTTTTTTCAGCATTTGGAGCATCAGTTTTTTTTTACCATTTTTTCCCTTTGCTATAGTATGGCTTTTTTCGCCGTATTAAACTTTGGCCTAAAACGCTCAAAATATGGACTTTTTGGACCGTTTTTTTCAACAGGCTATACTATAAACAGCCTGATTTTGGGGTGTATGACTTTTTTTTTTAGCTTTTTTTTTTTTGGGTGTTTTTTTTTTTTTGGGTTTTTTGTGGGTTTTTTGTTTTTTTTTTTTTTTGATAGGTTTTTTTTTGGGTGGGGGGGAGTTTTTTTTCTTTATTGGGGTTTTAGGGGGGGAGGTTTTCACATTTTTGATTTTTTTGTGTTTGGGGTAGTATGGCTTTTTTTTATATAAACTTTTTTGTCCTAAAACGCTCAAAATATGGACTTTTTGGACCAGTTTTTTCAACAGGCTTTTACTATAAACAGACTGATCTTTGCTGTTCTATATGACTTTTTTCAGCATTTGGAGCCATCAATTTTTTTGACCTTTTTTCCCTGTGCTATAGTATGGCTTTTTTTTTGCCGTATAAAATTTGGCCTAAAATGCTTAAAATATGGACTTTTTTGGACCAGTTTTTTCAAAGGCTATACTATAAACAGCCTGATCTTGCTGTTATATGACCTTTTTTCAGCATTTGGGCATCACATTTTTTGACTTAATTTTCCCTGTGCTATAGTATGGCTTTTTTTTTGGTTAAACTTTGGCCTAAAACGCTCAAAATATTGACTTTTTGGACCGTTTTTTTGGCTATACTATAAACAGCCTGATGGGTGGGGTTTTTTGGGTTTTTGTATAAACTAAAACAGTGCTATTAGGGGGTTTTTGGTGGGGGGGGGGCCTTTGTTCTATGGACTTTTTTCAGTTTTTGGAGTTTAAACAGCCTGATCTTGCTTTTGACCTTTTCAGCATTTGTCCATTGTTATAGTTTGTCCCTGTGGCTTTTTTTTTTGCAAAAATAAAATTTGGCCTAAAACGCTCAAAATATGGGTTTTTGGGACCAGTTTTTCCAACAGGTATATATTATAAACAGCCTGATCTTGCTGTTATATGAACTTTTTCAGCATTTGGAGGCATCACATTTTTGATTTTTTCCCTGTGCTATAGTATGGCTTTTTTTTTTTAAAAATAAAATTTGGCCTAAAACGCTCAAAATATGGACTTTTTGGACCATTTTTTCAATTAGCTATACTAAAAACAGCCTGATCTTGCTGTTATATGAACCTTTTTCAGCATTTGGAGCCATCAGTTTTTTGACCTTTTTTCCCTGTGCTATAGTTGTTTTTTGGATTTTTTTTTTTTTTGTTATGGTTTTTTGAAATAAAATATTTGACCTAAAACGCTCAAAATATTGACTTTTTGGACCAGTTTTTTTTCAATTAGCTATACTATAAACAGCCTGATCTTGCTGTTATATGACCTTTTTCAGCATTTGAGGCATCAGTTTTTTGACCTTTTGTTTTTCCTGTGCTATAGTATGGCTTTTTTTCACGCAAAAATAAAAGTTGGCCTAAAACGCTCAAAATATTGACTTTTTGGACCGTTTTTTCAATTAGCTATACTATAAACAGCCTGATCTTGCTGTTATATGACCTTTTTTCAGCATTTGGAGCCATCACATTTTTGACCTTTTTTCCCTGTGCTATAGTATGGCTTTTTTCACAAAAATAAAATTGACCTAAAACGCTCAAAATATGGACTTTTTGGACCGTTTTTTCAAAGGCTATTATAAAAAGCCTGATCTTGCTGTTATATGACTTTTTCAGCATTTGGAGCCATCAGTTTTTTGACCTTTTGTTGTGCTATAGTATGGCTTTTTTTTCAGCAAAAAAAAGTTTTGGCCTAAAACGCTCAAAATATGGAGGGTAATATTTTTCACGCTGTGCTATAGTTGGCTTTTTTCGCAAAAATAAAATTTGAAATTTTGGACTTTTTGGACCAGTTTTTCAACAGGTTATAATTATAAACAGCCTGATGATCCCTGTTATATGAACTTTTTAGCATTTGGAGGCATCACATTTTTGATTATTTTTCCCTGTGCTATAGTATGGCTTTTTTTGCAAAAAATAAAATTTGGCCTAAAACGCTCAAAATATGGACTTTTTGGACCAGTTTTTTCAACAGGCTATACTAAACTATAAACAGCCTGATCTTGCTGTTATATGACTTTTTCAGCATTTGGAGCATCACATTTTTTGACCTTTTTCCCTGTGCTATAGTATGGCTTTTTTCGCAAAAATAAAATTGGCCTAAAACGCTCAAAATATGGACTTTTTGGACCAGTTTTTTCAACAGGCTAAACTATAAACAGCCTGATCTTGCTGTTATATGACCTTTTTCAGCATTTGGAGGCATCACATTTTTGATTATTTTTCCCTGTGCTATAGTATGGCTTTTTTCGCAAAAATAAAATTTGGCCTAAAACGCTCAAAATATGGACCCTGTGCTTTATGACTTTTTTCTCAATACTAAACTTTGGCCTACGCTCAAAATTTTTTTGGACCGTTTTTTTCAAACAGGCTATACTATAAACAGCCTGATCTTGCTGTTATATGACCTTTTTCAGCATTTGGAGGCATCACATTTTTGACCTATTTTTCCCTGTGCTATAGTATGGCTTTTTTTCACAAAAATAAAATTTGGCCTAAAACGCTCAAAATATGGACTTTTTGGACCGTTTTTTCAAGGCTAAACTATAAACAGCCTGATCTTGCTGTTATATGACCTTTTTCAGCATTTGGAGGCATCACATTTTTGATTATTTTTCCCTGTGCTATAGTATGACTTTTTTTTCCTCAATACTAAACTTTGGCCTAAAACGCTCAAAATATGGACTTTTTGGACCGTTTTTTCAACAGGCTATACTATAAACAGCCTGATCTTGCTGTTATATGACCTTTTTCAGCATTTGGAGGCATCACATTTTTTGATGTCCCTGTGCTATAGTATGGGTTTTTTCAGCAATAAAATTTGGCCTAAAACGCTCAAAATATGGACTTTTTGGACCATTTTTTTTTAGCTAAACCTAAAATAGTTGGCTCTTTTTGCAAAAATAAAAGTTGGCCTAAAACGCTCAAAATATGGACTTTTTGGACCAGTTTTTCAATTAGCTATATTATAAACAGCCTGATCTTGCTGTTATATGACCTTTTTCAGCATTTGGAGGCATCACATTTTTGATATTTTTCCCTGTGCTATAGTATGCTCTTTTTTTCACAATATTAAAAGTTGGCCTAAAACGCTCAAAATATGGACTTTTTGGACCGTTTTTCAATTAACAGGCTTATACTATAAACAGCCTGATCTTGCTGTTATATGAACCTTTTTTCAGCATTTGGAGGCATCACATTTTTGATTATTTTTCCTGTGCTATAGTATGGCTTTTTTTCGCAAAAATAAAACCTAAAACGCTCAAAATATGGACTTTTTGGAAAAATTAGCTCAAAATATGGACAGCTTTTTGCTGTTCTATGACCAGTTTTTCAACAGGCTTGACCTATGTGCTATACAGCCTGATTTTCACCGCTGGCCTAAAACGCTCAAAATATTGGACTTTTTGGACCGTTTTTTCAACAGGCTATGTTACTAAACAAGCCTGATCTTGCTGTTATATGACCTTTTTCAGCATTTGGAGGTATTACATTTTTTGATTATTTTCCCTGTGCTATAGTATGGCTTTTTTCTCAAAACTAAAAATTTGGCCTAAAACGCTCAAAATATTGGACTTTTTGGACCAGTTTTTTCAACAGGCTATACTATAAACAGCCTGATCTTGCTGTTATATGAACTTTTTCAGCATTTGGAGGCATCACATTTTTGATTATTTTTCCCTGTGCTATAGTATGGCTTTTTTCAAAATAAAAAGTGGCCTAAAACGCTCAAAATATGGACTTTTTGGACCAGTTTTTCAATTAGGCTAAACTATAAACAGCCTGATCTTGCTGTTATATGACTTTTTTCAGCATTTGGAGGCATCACATTTTTGACTAATTTCCCTGTGCTATAGTATGGCTTTTTTCACAAAAATAAAATTTGACCTAAAACGCTCAAAATATGGACTTTTTGGACAGTTTTTTCAACAGGCTATACTATAAACAGCCTGATCTTTGTTATATGACTTTTTCAGCATTTGGAGGCATCAGCATTTTTGACCTTTTTCCCTGTGCCGAATATCTTTTTGTGCATAGTATATCTTGCTTTTTTCAACAGGCTTTTTAAGCATTTTGCTGTTCTATGACTTTTTTCAGCATTTGGACCTTCAATTTTTGACCTTTTGTCCCTGTGCTATAGTATGGCTTTTTTCGCAAAAATAAAATTTGACCTAAAACGCTCAAAATATGGACTTTTTGGACCAGTTTTTCAATTAGCTAAACTATAAACAGCCTGATCTTGCTGTTCTATGACCTTTTTCAGCATTTGGAGCCATCAGTTTTTTGACTTTTTTTCCCTGTGCTATAGTATGGCTTTTTTCAAATTAAACTTTGGCCTAAAACGCTCAAAATATGGACTTTTTGGACCAGTTTTTTCAACAGGCTATACTATAAACAGCCTGATCTTGCTGTTATATGACCTTTTTTCAGCATTTGGAGCCATCAACATTTTTTTGACTTTTTGTCCCTGTGCTATAGTATGGCTTTTTTCGCAAAAAAAAACTTTTGGACTTTTTCAAAACGCTTTGCTATACTAAAAATTGGACTTTTTGGACCTGTTTTTATGAACAGGCTTTTTAAACAGCTGATCTTGCTGTTATATGACTTTTTCAGCATTTGGAGGCATCACATTTTTGATTATTTTTCCCTGTGCTATAGTATGGCTTTTTCTCAAAAATAAAACTTTGGCCTAAAACGCTCAAAATATGGACTTTTTGGACCGTTTTTTTCAACAGGCTATACTATAAACAGCCTGATCTTGCTGTTATATGACTTTTTTCAGCATTTGGAGGCATCAATTTTTTGACCTTTTGTCCCTGTGCTATAGTATGGCTTTTTTTCGCAAAAATAAAATTTGGCCTAAAACGCTCAAAATATGGACTTTTTGGACCAGTTTTTTTCAATTAGCTAAACTATAAACAGCCTGATCTTGCTGTTATATGACTTTTTTCAGCATTTGGAGGCATCACATTTTTTGACTATTTTTCCCTGTGCTATAGTATGGCTTTTTTTTCAAAAATATTAAACTTTGACCTAAAACGCTCAAAATATGGACTTTTTGGACCGTTTTTTCAACAGGCTATACTATAAACAGCCTGATCTTGCTGTTCTATGACTTTTTTTTCAGCATTTGGAGGCATCACATTTTTGACCTTTTGTCCCTGTGCTATAGTATGGCTTTTTTTTTTTGTCAAAAATAAAAATTGGCCTAAAACGCTCAAAATATGGACTTTTTGGACCAGTTTTTTCAATTAGCTAAACTATAAACAGCCTGATCTTGCTGTTCTATGACTTTTTTCAGCATTTGGAGGCCATCACATTTTTTTGACCTTTTGTCCCTGTGCTATAGTATGGCTTTTTTTTCGCACCGTATTAAACTTTGGCCTAAAACGCTCAAAATATGGACTTTTTGGACCGTTTTTTCAACAGGCTATACTATAAACAGCCTGATCTTGCTGTTCTATGACTTTTTTTCAGCATTTGGAGCCATCAATTTTTTGACCTTTTTCCCTGTGCTATAGTATGGCTTTTTTTGCAAAAATAAAATTTGGCCTAAAACGCTCAAAATATTGACTTTTTGGACCGTTTTTCAACAGGCTATACTATAAACAGCCTGATCTTGCTGTTATATGACTTTTTCAGCATTTGGAGGCATCACATTTTTGACCATTTTTCCCTGTGCTATAGTATGGCTTTTTTCGCAAAAATAAAAGTTGGCCTAAAACGCTCAAAATATGGACTTTTTGGACCAGTTTTTTTTCAATTAGCTAAACTATAAACAGCCTGATCTTGCTGTTTTATGACCTTTTTCAGCATTTGGAGGCATCACATTTTTGACCTTTTTTCCCCTGTGCTATAGTATGGCTTTTTTGCAAAAATAAAAGTTGGCCTAAAACGCTCAAAATATGGACTTTTTGGACCAGTTTTTTCAATTAGCTATACTATAAACAGCCTGATCTTTCTGTGTTATATGACTTTTTTTCAGCATTTGGAGGCATCACATTTTTGACTAATTTTCCCTGTGCTATAGTATGGGCTTTTTCGCAAAATTAAACTTTGGCCTAAAACGCTCAAAATATGGACTTTTTGGACCAGTTTTTTCAACAGGCTAATACTATAAACAGCCTGATCTTGCTGTTCTATGACTTTTTTCAGCATTTGGAGGCCATCACATTTTTGACCTTTTTTCCCTGTGCTATAGTATGGCTTTTTTTCGCAAAAACTTTTGGCCTAAAACGCTCAAAATATGGACTTTTTGGACCAGTTTTTCAACAGCTAAACTATAAACAGCCTGATCTTGCTGTTCTATGACTTTTTTCAGCATTTGGGAGCATCACATTTTTTTGACCTTTTTCCCTGTGCTATAGTATGGCTTTTTTCGCAAAAATAAAATTGGCCTAAAACGCTCAAAATATGGACTTTTTGGACCAGTTTTTTTCAACAGGCTATACTATAAACAGCCTGATCTTGCTGTTCTATGACTTTTTCAGCATTTGGAGGCATCACATTTTTTGACCTTTTTCCCTGTGCTATAGTATGGCTTTTTTTTCGCAAAAATAAAATTTGGCCTAAAACGCTCAAAATATGGACTTTTTGGACCAGTTTTTTCAACAGGCTATACTATATAAACAGCCTGATCTTGCTGTTATATGACCTTTTTTCAGCATTTGGAGGCATCACATTTTTGACTAATTTTCCCTGTGCTATAGTATGGCTTTTTTTTTTGCAAAAATAAACTTTGGCCTAAAACGCTCAAAATATGGACTTTTTGGACCGTTTTTTTCAATTAGGCTAAACTATAAACAGCCTGATCTTGCTGTTATATGACTTTTTTCAGCATTTGGAGCCATCACATTTTTGACCTTTTTTTCCCTGTGCTATAGTATGGCTTTTTTCGCAAAAATAAAATTGGCCTAAAACGCTCAAAATATGGACTTTTTGGACCAGTTTTTTCAACAGGCTATACTATAAACAGCCTGATCTTGCTGTTATATGACTTTTTCAGCATTTGGAGGCATCACATTTTTGACCTTTTTCCCTGTGCTATAGTATGGCTTTTTTTGCAAAAATAAAATTTGGCCTAAAACGCTCAAAATATGGACTTTTTGGACCAGTTTTTTCAACAGGCTATACTATAAACAGCCTGATCTTGCTGTTATATGACACTTTTTCAGCATTTGGAGGCATCACATTTTTGACCTTTTTCCCTGTGCTATAGTATGGCTCTTTTTTTTGCAAAAATAAAATTTGGCTAAAACGCTCAAAATATGGACTTTTTGGACCGTTTTTTCAATTAGGCTATACTATAAACAGCCTGATCTTGCTGTTCTATGACTTTTTTCAGCATTTGGAGGCATCACATTTTTTGACCTTTTTCCCTGTGCTATAGTATGGCTTTTTTTGCAAAAATAAAGTTGGCCTAAAACGCTCAAAATATGGACTTTTTGGACCAGTTTTTCAATTAGCTAAACTATAAACAGCCTGATCTTGCTGTTATATGACTTTTTCAGCATTTGGAGGCATCACATTTTTTTTGACTAATTTTCCCTGTGCTATAGTATGGCTTTTTTTTTCACCGTATTAAACTTTGGCCTAAAACGCTCAAAATATGGACTTTTTGGACCGTTTTTTCAACAGGCTATACTATAAAACAGCCTGATCTTGCTGTTCTATGACTTTTTCAGCATTTGGAGCCATCACATTTTTTGACCTTTTGTCCCTGTGCTATAGTATGGCTTTTTTCGCAAAAATAAAATTGGCCTAAAACGCTCAAAATATTGGACTTTTTGGACCAGTTTTTCAACAGGTAGCTATGTTATAAAACAGCCTGATCTTGCTGTTATATGACTTTTTTTCAGCATTTGGAGGCATCACATTTTTGACTTATTTTCCCTGTGCTATAGTATGGCTTTTTTCACAAAAATAAAATTTGGCCTAAAACGCTCAAAATATGGACTTTTTGGACCGTTTTTTCAACAGGCTATACTATAAACAGCCTGATCTTGCTGTTATATGACTTTTTCAGCATTTGGAGGCATCACATTTTTTGACCTTTTGTCCCTGTGCTATAGTATGGCTTTTTTTGCAAAAATAAAAGTTGGCCTAAAACGCTCAAAATATGGACTTTTTGGACCAGTTTTTCAATTAGCTAAACTATAAACAGCCTGATCTTGCTGTTATATGACCTTTTTCAGCATTTGGAGGCATCACATTTTTGACCTTTTTTCCCTGTGCTATAGTATGGCTTTTTTCACAAAATTAAAATTTTGGCCTAAAACGCTCAAAATATGGACTTTTTGGGACCGTTTTTTTCAACAGGCTATACTATAAACAGCCTGATCTTGCTGTTCTATATGACTTTTTTCAGCATTTGGAGGCCATCAATTTTTTTGACCTAATTTTCCCTGTGCTATATGTATGTATGGCTTTTTTTAGTTTTTAAAAACAAAAGTTTGGCCTAAAACGCTCAAAATATGGACTTTTTGGACCGTTTTTTCAACAGGCTATATAAACAGCCTGATCTTGCTGTTATATGACCCTTTTTCAGCATTTGGAGGCATCACATTTTTTGACTATTTTCCCTGTGCTATAGTATGGCTTTTTTTCAAAAATAAACTTTGGCCTAAAAACGCTGGGACCTAAAACGCTCAAAATATGGACTTTTTTTTGGACCAGTTTTTTTTCAACAGCTCAAAATATGGACTTTTTGGACCAGTTTTTTCACTATAAACAGCCTGATCTTGCTGTTATATGACCTTTTTTCAGCATTTGGAGGCATCACATTTTTGACCTTTTTTCCCTGTGCTATAGTATGGCTTTTTTCGCAAAAATAAAAGTTGGCCTAAAACGCTCAAAATATGGACTTTTTGGACCAGTTTTTCAACAGGCTATAACTATAAACAGCCTGATCTTGCTGTTATATGAACTTTTTTCAGCATTTGGAGGCATCACATTTTTGACTATTTTTCCCTGTGCTATAGTATGGCTTTTTTTGCAAAAATAAAAGTTGGCCTAAAACGCTCAAAATATGGACTTTTTGGACCAGTTTTTCAATTAGCTAAACTATAAACAGCCTGATCTTTCTGTTTATATGACTTTTTCAGCATTTGGAGAGCATCACATTTTTTGACCTAATTTTCCCTGTGCTATAGTATGGCTTTTTTTCAAAATAAAATTTGGCCTAAAACGCTCAAAATATGGACTTTTTGGACCAGTTTTTTTTCAACAGGCTATACTATAAACAGCCTGATCTTGCTGTTATATGACTTTTTTTCAGCATTTGGAGGCATCACATTTTTTTTTTTTCCCTGTGCTATAGTATGGGTTTTTTCGCAAAACTAAAAGTTTGGCCTAAAACGCTCAAAATATGGACTTTTTGGACCAGTTTTTCAATTTTTATACCAGTTTTTTGATACTATTTAAACAGCCTGATCTTTCTGTTATAGTATGACTTTTTTTCAGCATTTGGAGGCATCACATTTTTTGACCTTTTTTTCAATTTCTAAACTATAAACCCTGTGCTATAGTATTTGGAGGCTTTTTTGACTAAATTTCCCTGTGCTTGGCCTAAAACGCTCAAAATATGGACTTTTTGGACCAGTTTTTTCAACAGGCTATGTTATAAACAGCCTGATCTTGCTGTTATATGACCTTTTTCAGCATTTGGAGGCATCACATTTTTGACTATTTTTCCCTGTGCTATAGTATGGCTTTTTTCTCAAAAATAAAATTTGGCCTAAAACGCTCAAAATATGGACTTTTTGGACCGTTTTTTCAACAGGCTATACTATAAACAGCCTGATCTTGCTGTTATATGACTTTTTCAGCATTTGGAGCATCACATTTTTGACTTTTTTCCCTGTGCTATAGTATGGCTTTTTTCGCAAAATTAATAAAATTTGGCCTAAAACGCTCAAAATATGGACTTTTTGGACCAGTTTTTTCAACAGGGCTATACTATAAACAGCCTGATCTTCTTGCTGTTATATGACCTTTTTCAGCATTTGGAGAGGCATCACATTTTTTGACTAATTTTCCCTGTGCTATAGTATGGCTTTTTTTCACCAAAAAATAAAATTTGGCCTAAAACGCTCAAAATATGGACTTTTTGGACCAGTTTTTTCAACAGGCTATACTATAAAACAGCCTGATCTTGCTGTTATATGACTTTTTTCAGCATTTGGAGGCATCACATTTTTTGACCTAATTTTCCCTGTGCTATAGTATGGCTTTTTTTCGCAAAACTAAAAACTTTGACCTAAAACGCTCAAAATATGGACTTTTTGGACAGACTAATTTTCAGTTTTTTCAATTAGGCTAATACTATAAACAGCCTGATCTTGCTGTTCTATGACTTTTTTCAGCATTTGGAGCCATCACATTTTTTGACCTTTTTTTCCCTGTGCTATAGTATGGCTTTTTTCGCAAAAATAAAATTTGGCCTAAAACGCTCAAAATATGGACTTTTTGGACCAGTTTTTCAACAGGTAGCTATACTATAAACAGCCTGATCTTGCTGTTTTATGACTTTTTCAGCATTTGGAGGCATCACATTTTTGACTAATTTTCCCTGTGCTATAGTATGGCTTTTTTGCAAAAATAAAAACTTGGCCTAAAACGCTCAAAATATGGACTTTTTGGACCAGTTTTTCAATTAGCTAAACTATAAACAGCCTGATCTTTCTGTTATATGAACTTTTTTCAGCATTTGGAGGCATCACATTTTTTGACTTTTTCCCTGTGCTATAGTATGGCTTTTTTTGCAAAAAATAAAAGTTGGCCTTAAAAACGCTCAAAATATGGACTTTTTGGACCAGTTTTTCAATTAGCTAAACTATAAACAGCCTGATCTTTCTGTTTTATGACCTTTTTCAGCATTTGGAGGCATCACATTTTTGATTTACCTTTTTCCCTGTGCTATAGTATGGCTTTTTTTCTCACAAAAATAAAATTTGGCCTAAAACGCTCAAAATATGGACTTTTTGGACCAGTTTTTTCAACAGGCTATACTATAAACAGCCTGATCTTGCTGTTATATGACTTTTTTCAGCATTTGGAGGCATCACATTTTTGACCTTTTTTCCCTGTGCTATAGTATGGCTTTTTTTGCAAAAATAAAAGTTGGCCTAAAACGCTCAAAATATGGACTTTTTGGACCAGTTTTTCAACAGCTATACTATAAACAGCCTGATCTTGCTGTTTAGTATGACTTTTTTTCAGCATTTGGAGGCCATCAAAATTTTTGACTTTTTCCCAGCTATAGCTATTTTTGACTTTTTCGCCCCTGTGCTATAATGGACTTAAAAGTGGCTAAAACGCTCAAAATATGGACTTTTTGGACCAGTTTTTTCAATTAGGCTATACTATAAACAGCCTGATCTTGCTGTTCTATGACTTTTTTTCAGCATTTGGAGGCCATCAATTTTTTGACCTTTTGTCCCTGTGCTATAGTATGGCTTTTTTGCAAAAAATAAAATTTGGCCTAAAACGCTCAAAATATGGACTTTTTGGACCAGTTTTTCAACAGGCTATACTATAAACAGCCTGATCTTGCTGTTTATATGACTTTTTCAGCATTTGGAGCCATCACATTTTTGACCTTTTTCCCTGTGCTATAGTATGGCTTTTTTCGCAAAAATAAAATTTGGCCTAAAACGCTCAAAATATGGACTTTTTGGACCAGTTTTTCAATTAACAGGCTAAACTATAAACAGCCTGATCTTGCTGTTATATGACTTTTTCAGCATTTGGAGGCATCACATTTTTGACCTTTTTCCCTGTGCTATAGTATGGCTTTTTTGCCCAGTGCAATACTAAAACTTTGGCCTAAAACGCTCAAAAAATATGGACTTTTTGGACAGTTTTTTTCAACAGGCTTTTGGACCAGTTTTTTCTTATAAACTATAAACAGCTGATCTTGCTGTTTTATGACTTTTTTTCAGCATTTGGAGGCATCATCATTTTTTTGACCTTTTTTCCCTGTGCTATAGTATGGCTTTTTTTCAAAAATAAACTTTGGCCTAAAACGCTCAAAATATGGACTTTTTGGACCAGTTTTTCAACAGGCTATACTATAAAACAGCCTGATCTTGCTGTTATATGACTTTTTCAGCATTTGGAGCATCACATTTTTGACCATTTTTCCCTGTGCTATAGTATGGCTTTTTTCGCAAAAATAAAAACTTTGGCCTAAAACGCTCAAAATATGGACTTTTTGGACCAGTTTTTTCAACAGGCTAAACTATAAACAGCCTGATCTTGCTGTTTTATGACTTTTTCAGCATTTGGAGGCATCACATTTTTGACTATTTTCCCTGTGCTATAGTATGCAAAAATTTTGCTCTAAAAAACGGCCAAAACTAAAAAACGCTCAAAATATGGACTTTTTGGACCAGTTTTTCAATTAGCTATACTATAAACAGCCTGATCTTGCTGTTATATGACTTTTTTCAGCATTTGGAGGCATCACATTTTTTGACCTTTTTCCCTGTGCTATAGTATGGCTTTTTTGCAAAAATAAAATTTGGCCTAAAACGCTCAAAATATGGACTTTTTGGACCAGTTTTTCAACAGGCTATACTATAAACAGCCTGATCTTGCTGTTATATGACTTTTTTAAGCATTTGGAGGCATCACATTTTTGACTGATTTTTCCCTGTGCTATAGTATGACTTTTTTTCAAAACTGTAACTTTGGAAAACGCTCAAAATATTTTTTTGGACCAGTTTTTCCCTGTGCTATAAATGGCCTGATCTTTTTTAAATGACTTTTTTTAAAGCTCAAAATTGACTTTTTGGACCAGTTTTATAGTAATTAGCTAAAACGCTCAAAAATTTTGACTTTTTGGACCGTTTTTTCAACCTATACTAAAAACAGGACACCAGATCTTGCTGTTTTATGACTTTTTCAGCATTTGGAGGCATCACATTTTTGACCTTTTTTCCCTGTGCTATAGTATGGCTTTTTTCGCAAAAAATAAAATTTGGCCTAAAACGCTCAAAATATGGACTTTTTGGACCAGTTTTTCAATTAGGCTATGTATAAACAGCCTGATCTTGCTGTTCTATGACTTTTTCAGCATTTGGAGGCATCACATTTTTGACCTTTTGTCCCTGTGCTATAGTATGGCTTTTTTTGCAAAAAAAACTTTGGCCTAAAACGCTCAAAATATGGACTTTTTGGACCAGTTTTTCAACAGGCTATACTATAAACAGCCTGATCTTGCTGTTATATGACTTTTTTCAGCATTTGGAGGCATCACATTTTTGACCTTTTGTCCCTGTGCTATAGTATGGCTTTTTTTCGCAAAAAAAAAACTTTGGCCTAAAACGCTCAAATATGGACTTTTTGGACCTTTTTTTTTTGGAACAGGCTATTTATAAACAGCCTGATCTTGCTGTTTTATGAACTTTTTCAGCATTTGGAGCATCATATTTTTTTGATGACCAGTTTTTTCCCTGTGCTATAGTATGGCTTTTTTATTATGCAAAAATAAAATTTGGAGTTGGCCTAAAATAGTATGGCTCAAAATATGGACTTTTTGGACCAGTTTTTCAATTAGGCTAAACTATAAACAGCCTGATCTTGCTGTTATATGACTTTTTTTTCAGCATTTGGAGGCATCACATTTTTGACTAATTTTCCCTGTGCTATAGTATGGCTTTTTTCGCAAAAAATAAAATTTGGCCTAAAACGCTCAAAATATGGACTTTTTGGACCAGTTTTTTCAATTAGCTAAACTATAAACAGCCTGATCTTGCTGTTATATGACTTTTTCAGCATTTGGAGGCATCACATTTTTGACTATTTTTCCCTGTGCTATAGTATGGCTTTTTTCGCAAAAAAAATTTGGCCTAAAACGCTCAAAATATGGACTTTTTGGACCAGTTTTTCAACAGGCTATACTATAAAACAGCCTGATCTTGCTGTTCTATGACTTTTTTCAGCATTTGGAGCCATCACATTTTTGACTAATTTTCCCTGTGCTATAGTATGGCTTTTTTCGCAAAAATAAAAAAATTTGGCCTAAAACGCTCAAAATATGGACTTTTTGGACCAGTTTTTTCAATTAGCTAAACTATAAACAGCCTGATCTTGCTGTTCTATGACTTTTTCAGCATTTGGAGGCATCACATTTTTGACTAATTTTCCCTGTGCTATAGTATGGCTTTTTTTCACCGTATTAAAAATTTTGGCCTAAAACGCTCAAAATATGGACTTTTTGGACCGTTTTTTTCAACAGGCTATACTATAAACAGCCTGATCTTGCTGTTCTATGACTTTTTTCAGCATTTGGAGGCATCACATTTTTTGACCTTTTGTCCCTGTGCTATAGTATGGCTTTTTTCGCAAAAATAAAATTTGGCCTAAAACGCTCAAAATATGGACTTTTTGGACCAGTTTTTCAACAGGTTATGTTATAAACAGCCTGATCTTGCTGTTATATGACCTTTTTCAGCATTTGGAGGCATCACATTTTTGACCTTTTTCCCTGTGCTATAGTATGGCTTTTTTCTCAAAAATAAACTTTGGCCTAAAACGCTCAAAATATGGACTTTTTGGACCAGTTTTTTCAATTAGGCTATACTATAAAAACAGCCTGATCTTGCTGTTATATGAACTTTTTTTTCAGCATTTGGAGGCACATTTTTGACTATTTTTCCCTGTGCTATAGTATGGCTTTTTTCGCAAAAATAAAAGTTGGCCTAAAACGCTCAAAATATGGACTTTTTGGACCAGTTTTTCAATTAGGCTAAACTATAAACAGCCTGATCTTGCTGTTTATGACTTTTTTTCAGCATTTGGAGGCATCACATTTTTGACTAATTTTCCCTGTGCTATAGTATGGCTTTTTTGCAAAAATAAAATTTGGCCTAAAACGCTCAAAATATGGACTTTTTGGACCAGTTTTTCAATTAGGCTAAACTATAAACAGCCTGATCTTGCTGTTATATGACTTTTTTCAGCATTTGGAGCCATCACATTTTTGACTAATTTTCCCTGTGCTATAGTATGGCTTTTTTCACCAAAAAAAAAAAATTGGCCTAAAACGCTCAAAATATGGACTTTTTGGACCAGTTTTTTCAACAGGCTATACTATAAACAGCCTGATCTTGCTGTTCTATGACTTTTTTCAGCATTTGGAGCCATCACATTTTTTGACCTTTTGTCCCTGTGCTATAGTATGGCTTTTTTCGCAAAAATAAAAACTTTGGCCTAAAACGCTCAAAATATGGACTTTTTGGACCAGTTTTTTTCAATTAGGCTATGTTATAAACAGCCTGATCTTGCTGTTATATGACTTTTTCAGCATTTGGAGGCATCACATTTTTTGACTAATTTTTCCTGTGCTATAGTATGGCTTTTTTCAAAATTAAACTTTGACCTAAAACGCTCAAAATATGGACTTTTTGGACCAGTTTTTCAATTAGCTATACTATAAACAGCCTGATCTTGCTGTTCTATGACTTTTTTCAGCATTTGGAGGCATCAATTTTTTGACCTTTTTTCCCTGTGCTATAGTATGGCTTTTTTCGCAAAAATAAAAAACTTTGGCCTAAAACGCTCAAAATATGGACTTTTTGGACCAGTTTTTCAACAGGCTATACTATAAACAGCCTGATCTTGCTGTTATATGACTTTTTTTCAGCATTTGGAGGCATCACATTTTTGACCTTTTTTCCCTGTGCTATAGTATGGCTTTTTTCTCAAAACTAAAATTTGGCCTAAAACGCTCAAAATATGGACTTTTTGGACCAGTTTTTTCAATTAGCTAAACTACTATAAACAGCCTGATCTTGCTGTTATATGACTTTTTCAGCATTTGGAGGCATCACATTTTTGACTTAATTTTCCCTGTGCTATAGTATGGCTTTTTTTTCGCAAAAATAAAAAACTTTGGCCTAAAACGCTCAAAATATGGACTTTTTGGACCAGTTTTTTCAATTAGGCTAAACTATAAACAGCCTGATCTTGCTGTTATATGAACCTTTTTCAGCATTTGGAGGCATCATTTTTTGACCTTTTTCCCTGTGCTATAGTATGGCTTTTTTTCGCAAAATTAAACTTTGGCCTAAAACGCTCAAAATATGGACTTTTTGGACCAGTTTTTTCAACAGGCTATACTATAAACAGCCTGATCTTGCTGTTATATGACTTTTTTCAGCATTTGGAGGCATCACATTTTTTGACCTTTTTCCCTGTGCTATAGTATGGCTTTTTTTCAAAAAAAAAAAAATTTGGCCTAAAACGCTCAAAATATGGACTTTTTGGACCAGTTTTTCAATTAGCTAAACTATAAACAGCCTGATCTTGCTGTTATATGACCTTTTTTCAGCATTTGGAGGCATCACATTTTTGACTAATTTTCCCTGTGCTATAGTATGGCTTTTTTTCAAAAATAAACTTTGGCCTAAAACGCTCAAAATATGGACTTTTTGGACCAGTTTTTTCAACAGGCTATAACTATAAAACAGCCTGATCTTGCTGTTCTATGACTTTTTTCAGCATTTGGAGCCATCACATTTTTGACCTTTTGTCCCTGTGCTATAGTATGGCTTTTTTCGCAAAAATAAAATTTGGCCTAAAACGCTCAAAATATGGACTTTTTGGACCAGTTTTTCAACAGGTTATACTATAAACAGCCTGATCTTGCTGTTATATGACTTTTTTCAGCATTTGGAGGCATCACATTTTTTGACCTTTTTCCCTGTGCTATAGTATGGCTTTTTTCACTGCAAAAAAAAAATTTGGCCTAAAACGCTCAAAATATGGACTTTTTGGACCAGTTTTTTCAACAGGCTATAACTATAAACAGCCTGATCTTGCTGTTCTATGACTTTTTTTCAGCATTTGGAGGCATCACATTTTTGATTATTTTTCCCTGTGCTATAGTATGGCTTTTTTTGCAAAAATAAAAGTTGGCCTAAAACGCTCAAAATATGGACTTTTTGGACCAGTTTTTTCAATTAGCTAAACTATAAACAGCCTGATCTTTCTGTTCTATGACTTTTTCAGCATTTGGAGGCATCACATTTTTTGACTAATTTTCCCTGTGCTATAGTATGGCTTTTTTCGCAAAAAAAAAATTTGGCCTAAAACGCTCAAAATATGGACTTTTTGGACCAGTTTTTCAACAGGTTATGTTATAAACAGCCTGATCTTGCTGTTATATGACTTTTTTTCAGCATTTGGAGGCATCACATTTTTTTTACTATTTTTCCCTGTGCTATAGTATGGCTTTTTTCGCAAAAATAAAATTGGCCTAAAACGCTCAAAATATGGACTTTTTGGACCAGTTTTTTCAACAGGCTATATATAAACAGCCTGATCTTGCTGTTATATGACTTTTTTTCAGCATTTGGAGGCATCACATTTTTGACCTTTTTCCCTGTGCTATAGTATGGCTTTTTTGCAAAAATAAAATTTGGCCTAAAACGCTCAAAATATGGACTTTTTGGACCAGTTTTTTTCAATTAGCTAAACTATAAACAGCCTGATCTTGCTGTTCTATATGACTTTTTCAGCATTTGGAGGCATCACATTTTTGACTTTTTTCCCTGTGCTATAGTATGGCTTTTTTTTCGCAAAAATAAAAAAATTGGCCTAAAACGCTCAAAATATGGACTTTTTGGACCAGTTTTTTCAATTAGCTAAACTATAAACAGCCTGATCTTGCTGTTCTATGACTTTTTTCAGCATTTGGAGCCATCTGTTTTTTTGACCTTTTTCCCTGTGCTATAGTATGGCTTTTTTCGCAAAAATAAAATTTGGCCTAAAAACGCTCAAAATATGGACTTTTTGGACCAGTTTTTCAACAGGTTATGTTATAAAAACAGCCTGATCTTGCTGTTATATGACCTTTTTCAGCATTTGGAGGCATCACATTTTTTGACTAATTTTCCCTGTGCTATAGTATGGCTTTTTTCTCAAATTAAACTTTGGCCTAAAACGCTCAAAATATGGACTTTTTGGACCAGTTTTTCAACAGGCTATACTATAAAACAGCCTGATCTTGCTGTTATATGACTTTTTTCAGCATTTGGAGGCATCACATTTTTGACCTTTTGTCCCTGTGCTATAGTATGGCTTTTTTCGCAAAAATAAAATTTGGCCTAAAACGCTCAAAATATGGACTTTTTGGACCAGTTTTTCAATTAGCTAAACTATAAACAGCCTGATCTTGCTGTTCTATGACTTTTTTCAGCAGCATTTGGAGCCATCACATTTTTTGACCTTTTTTCCCTGTGCTATAGTATGGCTTTTTTTCGCAAAAATAAAATTTGGCCTAAAACGCTCAAAATATGGACTTTTTGGACCAGTTTTTCAACAGGCTATACTATAAAAACAGCCTGATCTTGCTGTTATATGACCTTTTTCAGCATTTGGAGGCATCACATTTTTGACTTAATTTTCCCTGTGCTATAGTATGGCTTTTTTTGCAAAAATAAAAGTTTGCCTAAAACGCTCAAAATATGGACTTTTTGGACCAGTTTTTCAATTAGCTAAACTATAAACAGCCTGATCTTTCTGTTTTATGACCTTTTTTTCAGCATTTGGAGGCCATCACATTTTTTGACTAATTTTTCCCTGTGCTATAGTATGGCTTTTTTCAAAAATATTAAACTTTGGCCTAAAACGCTCAAAATATGGACTTTTTGGACCAGTTTTTTCAACAGGCTATGTTTATAAACAGCCTGATCTTGCTGTTCTATGACTTTTTCAGCATTTGGAGCCATCAATTTTTTGACCTTTTGTCCCTGTGCTATAGTATGGCTTTTTTTGCAAAAAAAAAAAATTTGGCCTAAAACGCTCAAAATATGGACTTTTTGGACCAGTTTTTCAATTAGCTATACTATAAACAGCCTGATCTTGCTGTTTATGACCTTTTTCAGCATTTGGAGGCATCACATTTTTTGACCTTTTTCCCTGTGCTATAGTATGGCTTTTTTTCAAAAATAAACTTTGGCCTAAAACGCTCAAAATATTGGACTTTTTGGACCGTTTTTTCAACAGGCTATACTATAAACAGCCTGATCTTGCTGTTATATGAACTTTTTTCAGCATTTGGAGGCATCACATTTTTGACCTTTTTCCCTGTGCTATAGTATGGCTTTTTTTGCAAAAATAAAAGTTGGCCTAAAACGCTCAAAATATGGACTTTTTGGACAGTTTTTCAACAGGCTATACTATAAACAGCCTGATCTTGCTGTTTATATGAACTTTTTCAGCATTTGGAGGCATCACATTTTTGACTAATTTTCCCTGTGCTATAGTATGGCTTTTTTTGCAAAAATAAAAGTTGGCCTAAAACGCTCAAAATATGGACTTTTTGGACCAGTTTTTCAATTAGCTAAACTATACTATAAACAGCCTGATCTTGCTGTTATATGACTTTTTCAGCATTTGGAGGCATCACATTTTTGACTTTTTCCCTGTGCTATAGTATGGCTTTTTTCGCAAAAATTAAAATTTGGCCTAAAACGCTCAAAATATGGACTTTTTGGACCAGTTTTTTCAACAGGCTATACTATAAACAGCCTGATCTTGCTGTTATATGACTTTTTTCAGCATTTGGAGGCATCACATTTTTTGACCTTTTTTCCCTGTGCTATAGTATATATGGCTTTTTTCGCAAAAATAAAATTTGGCCTAAAACGCTCAAAATATGGACTTTTTGGACCAGTTTTTTCAATTAGCTAAACTATAAACAGCCTGATCTTGCTGTTATATGACTTTTTTCAGCATTTGGAGCATCACATTTTTTGACCTTTTTCCCTGTGCTATAGTATGGCTTTTTTCGCAAAAATAAACTTTGGCCTAAAACGCTCAAAATATGGACTTTTTGGACCAGTTTTTTCAACAGCTATACTATAAACAGCCTGATCTTGCTGTTCTATGACTTTTTTCAGCATTTGGAGCATCACATTTTTTGACCTTTTGTCCCTGTGCTATAGTATGGCTTTTTTCGCAAAAATAAAAATTTGGCCTAAAACGCTCAAAATATGGACTTTTTGGACCAGTTTTTCAACAGGTATGTTATAAACAGCCTGATCTTGCTGTTATATGACCTTTTTCAGCATTTGGAGGCATCACATTTTTGACTATTTTTCCTGTGCTATAGTATGACTTTTTTCTCAATAAAAACTTTGGCCTAAAACGCTCAAAATATGGACTTTTTGGACCGTTTTTTCAACAGGCTATACTATAAACAGCCTGATCTTGCTGTTATATGACTTTTTTCAGCATTTGGAGGCATCACATTTTTGACCTTTTTCCCTGTGCTATAGTATGGCTTTTTTTGCAAAAATAAAAGTTGGCCTAAAACGCTCAAAATATGGACTTTTTGGACCAGTTTTTCAATTAGCTAAACTATAAACAGCCTGATCTTTCTGTTTTATGACTTTTTTCAGCATTTGGAGGCATCACATTTTTGACTAATTTTCCCTGTGCTATAGTATGGCTTTTTTTTCAAAAAAAAAAGTTTGGCCTAAAACGCTCAAAATATGGACTTTTTGGACCAGTTTTTTCAATTAGGCTATACTATAAACAGCCTGATCTTTTGCTGTTATATGACTTTTTTTCAGCATTTGGAGGCATCACATTTTTTGACCTATTGTCCCTGTGCTATAGTATGGCTTTTTTCGCAAAAATAAAATTTGCCTAAAACGCTCAAAATATGGACTTTTTGGACAGTTTTTTCAACAGGCTATAACTATAAACAGCCTGATCTTTGCTGTTATATGACTTTTTCAGCATTTGGAGCATCACATTTTTTGACCTTTTTCCCTGTGCTATAGTATGGCTTTTTTCGCAAAATAAAATTTGGCCTAAAACGCTCAAAATATGGACTTTTTGGACCAGTTTTTCAATTAGGTTATACTATAAACAGCCTGATCTTGCTGTTGTTATGACTTTTTTTCAGCATTTGGAGGCATCACATTTTTTGACCTTTTTTCCCTGTGCTATAGTATGGCTTTTTTCGCAAAAATAAACTTTGGCCTAAAACGCTCAAAATATGGACTTTTTGGACCAGTTTTTTCAACAGGCTATACTATAAACAGCCTGATCTTGCTGTTCTATGACTTTTTTCAGCATTTGGAGGCATCACATTTTTTGACCTTTTGTCCCTGTGCTATAGTATGGCTTTTTTCGCAAAAATAAAATTTGGCCTAAAACGCTCAAAATATGGACTTTTTGGACCAGTTTTTTCAACAGGTTATACTATAAACAGCCTGATCTTGCTGTTATATGACTTTTTCAGCATTTGGAGGCATCACATTTTTGACCTTTTTCCCTGTGCTATAGTATGGCTTTTTTTCGCAAAAAAACAAAAATTTGGCCTAAAACGCTCAAAATATGGACTTTTTGGACCAGTTTTTCAACAGGTTACTATAAACAGCCTGATCTTGCTGTTATATGACCTTTTTCAGCATTTGGAGGCATCACATTTTTTGACCATTTTTCCCTGTGCTATAGTATGGCTTTTTTCTCAATAAATAAACTTTGGCCTAAAACGCTCAAAATATGGACTTTTTGGACCGTTTTTTCAACAGGCTATACTATAAACAGCCTGATCTTGCTGTTCTATGACTTTTTTCAGCATTTGGAGCCATCACATTTTTGACCTTTTGTCCCTGTGCTATAGTATGGCTTTTTTCGCAAAAAATAAAATTTGGCCTAAAACGCTCAAAATATGGACTTTTTGGACCAGTTTTTCAACAGGTTATACTATAAACAGCCTGATCTTGCTGTTATATGACCTTTTTCAGCATTTGGAGGCATCACATTTTTGACTAATTTTCCCTGTGCTATAGTATGGCTTTTTTTTCTCAAAAATAAAAGTTGGCCTAAAACGCTCAAAATATGGACTTTTTGGACCAGTTTTTTCAATTAGCTAAACTATAAACAGCCTGATCTTGCTGTTATATGACTTTTTTTCAGCATTTGGAGCCATCAGTTTTTTGACCTTTTGTCCCTGTGCTATAGTATGGCTTTTTTCGCAAAAATAAAATTTGGCCTAAAACGCTCAAAATATGGACTTTTTGGACCAGTTTTTCAATTAGGTTAACTATATAAACAGCCTGATCTTTCTGTTATATGACCTTTTTCAGCATTTGGAGGCATCACATTTTTGACTAATTTTCCCTGTGCTATAGTATGGCTTTTTTTCACAATAAAAAACTTTGGCCTAAAACGCTCAAAATATGGACTTTTTGGACCAGTTTTTTTTTCAATTAGGCTAAACTATAAACAGCCTGATCTTGCTGTTTTATGACTTTTTTTCAGCATTTGGAGGCCATCAGTTTTTTGACCTTTTGTCCCTGTGCTATAGTATGGCTTTTTTCGCAAAAATAAAATTTGGCCTAAAACGCTCAAAATATGGACTTTTTGGACCAGTTTTTCAATTAGCTAAACTATAAACAGCCTGATCTTGCTGTTCTATATGACTTTTTTCAGCATTTGGAGCCATCACATTTTTGACCTTTTGTCCCTGTGCTATAGTATGGCTTTTTTCGCAAAAAACTTTGGCCTAAAACGCTCAAAATATGGACTTTTTGGACCAGTTTTTTCAACAGGTTATGTTATAAAACAGCCTGATCTTGCTGTTTGTTATATGACCTTTTTCAGCATTTGGAGGCATCACATTTTTGACTAATTTTTCCCTGTGCTATAGTATGGCTTTTTTCTCAAAAATAAAAGTTGGCCTAAAACGCTCAAAATATGGACTTTTTGGACCAGTTTTTCAATTAGCTAAACTATAAACAGCCTGATCTTTCTGTTATATAACCTTTTTCAGCATTTGGAGGCATCACATTTTTGACTAATTTTTCCCTGTGCTATAGTATGGCTTTTTTTCACCGTATTAAACTTTGGCCTAAAACGCTCAAAATATGGACTTTTTGGACCAGTTTTTTCAACAGGCTATATATAAACAGCCTGATCTTGCTGTTCTATGACTTTTTTTCAGCATTTGGAGCATCAATTTTTTGACCTTTTTTCCCTGTGCTATAGTATGGCTTTTTTCGCAATATTAAACTTTGGCCTAAAACGCTCAAAATATGGACTTTTTGGACCAGTTTTTCAATTGGCTATACTATAAACAGCCTGATCTTGCTGTTATATGACCTTTTTCAGCATTTGGAGGCATCACATTTTTGACTAATTTTCCCTGTGCTATAGTATGGCTTTTCTTTCGCAATACTAAACTTTGGCCTAAAACGCTCAAAATATGGACTTTTTGGACTGTTTTTTAATGGATAGTATATAAACAGCCTGATCTTGCTGTTCTATGACTTTTTTCAGCATTTGGAGCCATCAATTTTTTGACCATTTTTCCCTGTGCTATAGTATAGTTTTTTTCGCCGTATGAAACTTTGGCCTAAAATGTTTAAAATATTGACTTTTTGGACCCTTTTTTCAACAGCCTATACTATTAACATCCCATTCTTGCTGTTCTATTACTTATTTCAGCATTTGGAGCCAACAGTTTTTGACCATTTTTTCCTGAGTATGGCTTTTTTTTGCCATACTATACTTTGGCTTAAAATGCTCAAAATATTGACTTTTGGGCAGTATTTTCATCAGGCTATATTATAAACTGCCTTAACATGCTGCTCTGTGATTGTTTCAGCATTTGGAGTGATCAGTATAGTACGTTGCCACAATGACCCCAAAAAGTCATACTACTGTATGGTATGTCGTCAAAAATGACCCTGAAACATCAACATATAGTATTCTGTGAAAAAAATCCCCCCAAAACATCATGGCATGGTGTGTCAGAAATTACACCAAAAAGTATGGTATAGTATGTTGTCAAAAATCACCCCCAAATGCCCCCACCCACCCTTGAACTCCAATGTGGTCTGAACTTAACATTGGTAAAGCTTTGTCTTGAACAGGTTTGACACTATATCACTGTGACAAAATCTGTCCACCAACAAATTAACTGGCAAAGTACTCAAAACTCCATCCAGTGTTTCACCATAACTGTACACGTAATTGGGAACCCCGTCAGGCCTTAACAATCTTTTTTCTAATGCAAAAAATAACACCAAATATCCATTCCAGTGGTTCCTCTATCTTCAAACTGCACTGTTTTGAGTACGTGAACAAAGAGGGGGTCTGTGGTTAGTTCACACATCTGTAATAACAGTAAGATAGTCGGGTGTCTGTTATCTAAACTTCTAAAGTCAGTTAGACCAGTGAGGTAAAGATAATATTGCCACAACCGGTTACACTGACTTCTGTGGTAGTGCCCTCTGCGATAGCTGTCTGCAGGACCACATTTTGCCATGATGACACACACTTACACACACACACACACACACACACACAACTCCTCACTTTTCGAGGACCCTCATGAACATAATAATGCATTCCCTTGCCCCTTACCTTAACCATCACAACTAATGCCTAACGCCAACCCTCACCTCAACCCTTCCTAAACATGATTAAAACCAAGACTGAACACTCAAATGGACTTTTGAGGAAGGGAGGATCAGCCAGTGTCCTCAGTTTCCAAAAATGTCTTCTCTCTTAGTGAGATATGTTTTTTGTTCCCTACTATGTCGCAAGTACACGTATAAACACACATGCGTGTGCATACACACACGGCCCCTTAGATTTAGATCTAGATACAGTTACACACACACACACACACACACACACACACACACACACACACACACACACACACACACACAGTGAAAGCAGCACCAGCCTCTCAGTCACAGCAGTTGGTAAAGTAAAACAGAACTTTATAACTCTCATAAAGGTATTTAGGATTTATTGCAGTATGACTGGGACAGACTGCAGTAGCTTTAGGTAGGTGTATCTATTAAATTGGCAAATGACTGCTTGTCTTTACACGTCTGTTTAGAATAAAAAGGGAACTTATTTCTGATTTTAAACAGCCAGTGAACCAGAAACAACAACAGGAAATTCATTTTTTAGGAACATAAAATGCCATTGTGCAAACTAATGGGAAACTTGCCAGCAACTCCGCTAATCTTTAAATGTAGACCGTCAGCACTGGGTTTACATTAGCGTAAGCAGAAAATTCCACCTGACAGCTTGGTTCACTGAGTTTACATGTGGAATAAATTGGGACGCAGCTCTGCATCCTGATAATACAATCGCCAACTTCACAAACCACAGAGGAATCCTTTGAGCTGTTAGGCAAAAAAACCAGTCTGGGTGTGTCGACATGAAAAACATCTGGAAATTCAGTTCAACACAACACACTAATGCAAGCAGCAGTTACTTTAAAAATGAATTTATTTATTAATACAGTGGTATACTTAGAAATGTGTCGCAAAGGAAAAAAAAAAAAAGAAGTTGAACCGAAGAAAAAAATCAAAATAAATAAAAATAATGTCAGCCACACGGGAAAATAAACTAGTGTTGGGTTGAAGCAGTGTTATCATATCAAAAGAAAATAGTACTGATGTGCCATAATAAATTGTCTATTAGTACAAAAATACATTTCAGGGCACACAATACAGCATCCAGTATCACAAATAAAGGAAGGGACCACTCTTCACAGCAGACCCCCTCAAGTACATCTTTTAAAATCATTTAAACCAAGCACTTCTCTAGTTTGTAAATAAGAATAAAAAGTTTTCTGACTGTTAAAAATGCCTTAAGTAGTGTGTGTATATGTTGGTAGAAAAGTCAGACTTATTACTGCTTATGTCAGTTCCAAGGCTCAGGGGTATAACCAGAATACAAACATAACCAATGTAACCGCTTTCTCTTTTTTAACAAACGTTTTCTCTTTTATACAAAATAACAAAGATGTACAAAAGTTCATTTACAGAGAACCAAGGCCATATACTAGCAATATGTACAGCCACAATTTAAACATCTTCTAGCTTTTTGTATTTCCTCAGACTTCATATGCATAGCAGTAAAAGAAAGCATACCTTTTCATCAGCCTCAATTATTCTCGTGTGCTAAATCCAAGTTCACTGTTTATGAGAAAATGCAGAGACAACTTTATTCTTTCCGTAGTGATCGCAATAACTGAAGGATCCGATGTTTTTAAAGTTTCACTGAAAAGTTAATATGCAGATAAGGCATCACTGCTTGCAGTGTACGATGGGATTTTCATGTGTTGAACTTAGTAGTAGCAGGCTTCTGGACCTGAGTCATAGCACATGCATAGATCTCTAGACAGCAGGAGTTTGTAAAATCAAGTCAGTATATTTATCTACGGTAAAACATTGCTACAAAAACATCAGATTTAAACAGAGTGAGCCCCGTCACAACAGACGGGCGTACTAATACTTAACCTTCATTCTTCTTATTTTTTTTCTTCCTTCATGAGTCAGGCTTTCTCAAGTCCTCAGAGATCCTTCATGAGTGAAACGCATGACCACAGAACTCACAAACAAAAGTTTTGCATATACCAACTTTGCTGTTTGTGAGTGTTTTTTTGTTTTTTAAATTATCATTATTATTTTTTTTTTTACAGTAAGCAAAAATCCCACTGCAATATTAAACGAGTTTCCAAAATTCTCCTTTTTTTTCTCTCACACTGCTCTGACCTTTTACAAAATTAGCTAAAAATGTCAAAATGAGATTATTCAGTCTGTGGCACTGGTCATGCATTCCGACTTCAGTTCCTTTTGTTTAAATAATTTTAATCTTTATTTTTTGCAAGCCTTGAAAGCACCGAAAAAAAATAAAATAAAAGAACAAGAGTACAGCGTTGGGGATGCTGGACTCCTCCGACTCTCCTTATGTGTGTAGTTTTTTTTTCTTTTCTCTTTTTGGGCACAGTAAACAACGTGAGAGTGTCAGGTTCATACTTCATCGAGCAGCGCGCACCTCGTCGCGGCGGAGGGAGCACGGCAGGGGAAACTGAGGTCCCCTGATTTATCACATTCAGTAACAGGCCAGCTGTTGCCCTCTTCAGAAGTGGTCAATGAGCACAGACACACAGTTTGCACCCACCAGGTAGTTTGGGTCTCCGGGGAGGGATTTGTTCTGCCAGGTTTTGGGATCACCTGCAGGAAACAGACATGATGTCAGCTGCTAAATAGAAAAAAAACAGAAGATGCTCAAAACAAAAGAGATTTTTTGGAGATATGTGACATAAATAAAATATATATGAATAAAAACATGTATGAACAATGATGCTATAATGCATAAATAAAGCAGAAAATGATTTCCCGTTGCTCAGCATGAGTTTGTAATTGGATAATGATGAATTTAAATGTAATGAATGTTAAGCCAGTTACTTCATACTTGAATTTATATGGTGCCAAATTAGCTGGAATCCAAACACAGACAGAGAAAAGGGCATTTCAGGCACATGCATGTGATCAGCCTTTCTGAAAGCAAAGCAGTTCATAGAAATATGCAGCCGTTTTAGTTTTGCTGGACGAAAGTGTAATTCTAGATTTGATTCATAGCAGGAAACTTTGGATTCACACATACATTTGAGCTCTGTGTGAACTTTATTCAAACGCACACACAGATAGATGAGCAGCTTTAAACCTTTGCATGTCGTCTTTATGCATTAACACATCAGAAATGATTTGTGCAATTACGGATTAAAAACTGTAATCTATATTCAGCTATAGTCACACATAGCTACAATACTTATGACTCAATTTTTAAAAATATTTTTGGTGGTTAGATATAAACACCTGCATGTTGCTACATGACACAACTGTCTTTGTTTAGGAGGCTGGTGGCTTGGGCTAATTTAGTTGCAATTAGGTTATGGTACAGTTGCATTGTGGGTAGTGCAGGCAAGAAGACGTTATCTCTGGTTCTGCAGCATCAGTTTTGATCAGTTCCATGAAAAATGTCTATTGTGAGTTCAACAGCGTTGTAGGAATGCAGTGCTAAATGTGTGGAGTCTTTTAAAGCTGTGCGAAAGGCCATAGCTCTACCCAACTAAGTGAAAGTGAAAAAAAAAAACATGCTGGTTATGCGGAATCCTAAATGTGAGAATTTGATGCTTTTTCTGAGTCACAGCTTTAGATTTTTGGACTGTTGGTCAAACATACCATTTTAAGGCTCCTTAGGGCATATTTGACGGGTTAAAGCCTTAGCCAAATGTGGCGTACACTCTGACGGGGTTAAATTGATAATGGAAATAATTGTTAGTTGTAGGCCTTGTCAAACGACTCACTTAAAATAGCTAGTTTTGTCCGATCAGTAGTCCAAAACCAACAGACATTCAGTTACTGTCATTCTAGACAAAGAAAATTAGCTACAACTTATGCAGCACTTTTGCTTAAAAAAAGGTCTTAAATATCAAAATAGCTGAAACAATTTAGGTCGACTGACTCAGATCTATTCAACTAAATATTTCAGCTCTAGTGGCACTGCAGTGTTTTGCACTCATGACTTTGTGGAAGGTCAATATTTAAATAAACTCGGCTCCTCAGTTCATATTAAGAATAGAAATAAGAAAACAACTCAAATCTGTAAACAGCGCATGCATGAAGAAGAAGTGAGGGGGAATATGGAAAACAGATGAGATGATTATAATGATTAAGACAACAATGAAACTCTCCTCTCTAATCACTAAAGCCAGCCCAAAGACCCCAGAAGGACAGAGGACAGCGTACCCGACGAGGAGTCGGAGGATTTTAGAGCAAAAGACCAACCATCAGGGGTCATAGACGCACAGTGAGGTAAGCGCAGCTCCACCGGCTTCAGGAACTTGAGTCCATGTGGGCCACACATCACCAGCGGACTTAGCAGCGTTTCTCCTGCACAGACACAACAACAAGATTTGAATTCCCAAAATTTAACACGGAGGAATTAATCAGCTCGCAGGATTATTTATTACCCAATCAGGAGGCAAAATGAAGTCTGTCGCCAGACCTTCATGGTGAATGAGAAATAACTGTTAGCCGCCTTGTCAGGTAATGAAATTACCACACTCCCCTGATAATTCATGTAAAAAAAGCCTCAGTCTGAACTGCTGCTGTTCTTCTCTAAGATGTAATATCTGTTTGTTCCTTGACATATTCAGGGTATAAAGACACTCGAGGACTGACCTTTCTCCTTGTCGAGGGGGGGCAGGATACTGTTGTCCCGGCACACCTTGAAGTAAATCTCCTGCTCCACGCTCTCGGGGATGGCACCCTGGGGGATGATGATGCTGACGCCCGTCTCGATGGAGCTCAGGACTCCTCCGTTACAGTTGAAGATCCCCCGGGCGGTTGCCACCACCGTGTGTCCTTCGTCCTCGTCGTCATCGTCCAGCGTGCTGGGGCTGAGGGGCGGAGGCGCAGAAGTCAGCATCATCAGTCAAAACATTGCAGGCAGAGAATAATGCTCAGCAGAGGACACGAGAACAAACCCCCTGTGGACAAACACGATTCTTTCTGTCTTTCAGCAGCTCAGTAATTACCCTCAGAGAACTTCCTGCTGCTGCTGCTGGATGGGAGAATTTATGAGTGTCTCACCTTACAGGGATGGCCTTGGGGATGGCGTTGATGTTATTGTGCTGGTATTTGGGCCTGTTGTCCATAGTGCGTGTAAAGGTGTCCAAGCCGCTGTCATGATCCAGGGGCTGTGGTGACAGCTGAGGCTTCCCGCCGCTGTTGCTCACCACGCTGGGCTTACTGAGCAGGTCGGTCTTCACCTGTGTGTCGTTGGGCAGCAGGTTGTGGTTGAACTTGGGGCTCTCAAACTTGCGCTCAAAGGGCCGGGCTGAGCTGGTGTACGGCTTGGGGACGTAGCGGTTATAGCTAGTAGGAGCGGGAACACCCAGCGTCTTTGGCGGTGCTGTTTCAGTGCCGTTGACCGGGGACTTGTCGGGGAGGCCCCGCGGGGGCAGGTAGCCACCTGGTGTGGGTTCATCCCTGCTGGCCGGCCTGAGAGCTGGCAGCTCGGGTTTAGGATTGGGTGAACTCAACGGTTCAGGTATGGAGTTTGCTGAAAACATATGAAGGAAGATGCAGTCAAAATACTAATCTTTGTTAGACTATTATACCTTCGCACTTTGTTTGGGTTAACACTTTCTTTTTCATTTTTAATGATTGTTTTTAATGACTCATTTTCAGTGAATGCAACAAATAATGTCTCCACTAATCAAATAATCATTTGGTCTATAATATGTCATAAAATAGTAAAAAATGTCAATTACAATTTCCTAAAACCCAAGATGGGAAAACATTTTTTGACTAACAGTACAGCATTTAATAATAATCAGTATATAGTGATATAAATCAGAGAAAAGCAGTAAATCCTCACACTGAAGAAGCTAGAGCCAGGGAGTGTCAGACAGTTTCACTGGAAAATGATCCAGTAACTATCAGAATAGTTGCAAATTAGTAAACAATGAATTGACTGTATTGTTTCAGGTAAATCATTATACATAACAACAGAGTTGAAACAACAGGCTGCAGGCTTCAGCTCTCAAATGACAGAAAATCTGCAACTATTGTGATAAGTTATTGGTCATTTTCAAGCAAAGATGCCAACATTCCTCCGTTATGCTGCATTTGTTTATCTTATTTGACAGTAAACTGAATTTCATTGAGTTTTGTTCTGATGCTCAGACCTAAGAAGCAATTAAAAAGAGTCACCAAGCTTTAGGAAATTGCGAAGAACATGGTATAGGTTAGAACTTAGATAGCTGATTCTGACTTGTCAAGTCCTGCCTGTTGAGGAATAATAGTCAAATCATGCTTTGTAACACTTATTTATCCATATTCTCATCTGTAACATTAGGTTTCATTTTTCTCCACACAAGACAAAAGAGCTGAAACACCTAATTAAACTATTTGTCTTCCTGACTTGGCGCAAGAACTTTTTTTAGAATGGGACGTGTTCCATGTAAAGCTGGGTTTTTTGTGTGTTGACAGTAGCTCTGTCCACAGTACAGAGAGTGGAGGAGATCAAACGACAGAAAGACAGACAGACAGAATGCATCACTATGTTTGTTTCCTGTTTGCTTTTTGAGGCTGTGAACAGAACTTTCAACTTTCTTTGAAAGAGAGAAATGCAAGCCCACAAATAGCTGTTTATGTGTGCCTCTTGCATATTTTGACAGCACTAGCACTACATTCTTTTATGTGTGTTCTGATTAATAACTTTATACCAAAAAAGCCTGCATATATTAGGAGAAACCAAGCAATTCTATGCATGATCAGACATTCAGCGCCCCATATAGCCTGAATAGAAATATCCTTCATTTCAGATGTAACTGCAACAGTTTGACTGTGAGACTGGCAGTCAGATCAGGGTCCTCAGATTGGATCACTGAAAAGACGACTTTTCTGGGTCACCCCTATTATAGACCGAAAGATTGGTTGAAAAACAAACCGGCAGATTTATCAAAAACACAAATCCTCCTTAGTTGCTGCCCAAACAACAAAAGTGACACATCTTTGCATCTCTACAATGTTAATATTCACTAGATGAGTGAAGTTCAAGAGTCAGGCAGGAAGTGTTAGAGAGCTTACCGTCAGCGGGGCTGAGCTTGGGCAGTGTGTTGGGTGGGATGGCGGACACAGGGGGCCCGTACTGTGATGACGGGCTGATTTGGGGCAGGGGTTCATATCTTTTCTCCACTGGACTCACCTTCTCTACAGACTCGACTCTGCGGCAGGTAGACACAAAAAACACAGTTATTAACAGCAGCTGTGATTCTGCACTGACTGAAGGAGTTTTGAACATCAGCCAAGACTGGCAGCGTGAGGCATGTTGTCGTACCTGTTGTATGGGTACGAGAGTTGAGCTGGTTTGGGCAGATCGTGGAAGCGGTTGATGCCAGGACTGGGTTGGCCCATTGCCTTGCTGTCAAAGCTACGGCGATCGAAATAGGACAACTGCTTTCTGTAGTACTCCTCATCCTCATCTTGGTCGTAGTGGTTGGAACGCACTACATCATCCAGGGGTTTAGTGTGAGGCTTCTGCGGCTCAGGGGCCCTGCAGAGGAAGCACAGAGAAACAAGTAGAACAGCTGCAGAGGCAAGATTGGCCAAAAGCCTGCTGGACAACATCCAGATGGTAGACATCTTTTACATATTGATTGTCACGTCAGTCAACAGGGGAAGCTCAGGACAGCATAAGGTCGATGCAGACCCTCTCACAGCAGAGAGCAATAAGGCTCCTCATGAATGTGCTGCTATATGCAGAACTTGCCATCTTGAGCCACGTTTCCATCAAAAGTTTATTCTTATTTACACTTTATTTTCTCTAACTTATTGTATTAGGTATTTATTCTGTTTGTTTTTTTTAGGAACACATGCTGAATGCTTATTGTCCAAGTTTGTTTGGCACTTTATGTCGAACCATGTCTAAGACAATTTTCTGTCACTACAGACAATAACATTTTTCTGAATCTAAATCTGAATTCTGAAGTTACAGAGACATTTAGACCCGGGAACTAATTTTGGAGGAACAAAAAGATTCTTCAAGCCCCCTGTCATTTGCGTTTCTACCATGATCAAAATACCCGTACAGATGACATAAATTAGTCCGCTGACGTATAAAAAGGTACATCAGCGGGACCAGGGCTGCTGGGGTTGCAGTTCAGCGTGGCTGCCTATGTCATCTGAAGAAAAAAAAAAAGCCTGCCTCATTTACAATCATTTTGCTGCTGCATAGTATGACAGAAAGTTGGATGTAATGAAAGAAATGCAGAAGAAAATGAAACTGGAGCACCTGTCTCCACAATAAATCATCCTTTGAGTTTATGATTGCTTTTCCCGGTGTGAAACAATAAAAGAATTGCTCTTTTTCATTCTCATTCACTGGCTGTTTGACAGGACAGCAGGCTTGTCTCTCCTTTTCTCTTTGTCTTTTTAATTGAGGCAGGAAGCCTGACTTTACTTGAAATGTTATCAAACAAAGAGAATGTTCTCCACTTGTCCTAAAATGGTCCTAAATGATACTGGAGTACTTGTGAGTACTTGAATGAAGCGATACACGAGTGGCAGCAGCAGCACTGTGTTTGTGACAGTCATTCCTGCAAACCCCATCCCAAATTGTTCCTGCGCTTTCAGAAAGTGCTCCCCCCATGATCGGGGTCTTTGTGGGATCAAAGAAAGTTGCTGTAACTTTATGTTGACTCTGGGTCCTCAAAAGGTTCCTAGTTCCCAGGGAAAGTTCCTGCGATCAAAAAGGGGTTTTGGTAGACACAGGGTGCAATCTGGACAGCACATTTCTTTGTAGATTCTAACCAGTTTTATTCACCACAGTAAAATTACATAAACTATGCATTTATCTATCACTGTTATTTTCATGCTTATGATCTGTTGTTGTTGGGATTCTTTATGATCATTTTGTTTCCTTAAACAAATCATCAATCACTTGAATGCGTCATCATCCATCATTGCGGTTTCTCTTAATCTGTGAACGAGCTGTCACGCAGTCATCTGTTTGCGGCTCACTTGATGTGACGCACTGTGCACAGGATTGTGGGTCAGAGTGGCCAGAAAAGCATTTTGGCATACTGCATTTGACATACTATGTATTGGGTCATATTAAATCTTTATTGCCATACTAAACAGTATGGGTACTGGAATGCACAGTTAGTCTTTGGATGCCTTTGGTGTCTTTGCACACCACACCAGAGTCTAACTTGCTGTACTTGCTTGCTGTGACTTGTGTCCACTAGGTGGAGCTCGAACAACAATAAATAAATTCCAAGACGCCTTTGCCTGGATCTCAGTGTTGTCCTTCACCCACCTTTCTCTGCAGCCTGGGGTGCTGTAACGAGGACTACATACCTATAGGAAGATTTCTCCTGCTCCAGGTTGCTGAGGGAATTGGCTTTGAGGACTGGGCCAGGTGCACTCACAGGTTTCGGAACATCTGCAGGCTGAAAAGCAAAGGGAGGGCATCTCTTCAGTGCTTCTTGCATCTGATCCAGATTTTTTTTCACATGAATGGATTGCATGCACATGGATATCTAGCACCGTGCCTGAAATCTCACAGACTAGAGGATTACAAAACAGACGATAATTTCACAAAAATAAGCTTGCAGTTTCAGGTGCTGCTGTTTTGCAGTTTTTCGACTGATGCATCTGCAGTTTGGGAAAAGATAATAAGGCCTCAGTGGAGATTTTTTTGTTATCTTATGCTGCTTTTAAATACTTGCATATTCACATACTAATTGTTAAACCCTGTTTAACAGCTAACAGAAGCTCCCATCTGACATTTAGCCTAACATGACCCATCTTGTACCAGATGCTGTTGTTGCATATATTTTAAGTTAAACTACAGTCCTTTTCAATTTTAGTTCAGTTTCTAGTTAAGATTTTATTTATTTTAGAACTCCTTTGTATCAAAATATGACATTAGTAAAACAACCTTGTGCTGGATAGAGCTCACACACACTTTTTGGGGACTATCAAATATTGAAGTCATACTAGAAAGGAATTCAGGTATACAGGAATACTTGCCAACTTGGATATTGATTTAACACAAGACCCATTGTTTTATATTACAGGAGGCTTATGTCCACATATTGGCAGCACTCACCCTACATTAATGGCAAGACGGGTTAGTTATAGTGTCGCCTAGTTAATGTAAAATAACAGCACAACTCCATATAAAGAAGGACAGGTTTCATCATTAATTCAGCACAGCTGGGGTTTTTTTTGCATATCCAGATTTTATCCACATTGATTTTAGGAAAAAACAACACATGAAATGCAATTTTTGCAAATCTGACTCAAAACCAATTTGGCGGTGGTAGGAAGTGCCATTGTAATCGATTTGGTACAGATGCGCCTCAGGCTGCTCATCTCGGATTCAAAGTGTCTTTGAACACAACACAAAAAGACAAAGTCAAATCCAGGCTGTCAGAAGTGCTGAGCAGATCCATACTGCTGCTAGAAGAGCGGCAAAGACGACAACATGAGCGACAAATGTCGGTGGACAGACGCCAAAATAAATTGTTTTGAGAGCAAAATGATGGACCAATCTATTTCTCATGCTTCTGCTTTTGAAAGCCATGTCACCAACACTGCAGCGTAGTAAATGACGTCTACATCGCCAGTTATAACTTGGTGATGTCTAGATACACAGATCCCATCTGATAGCAAATAACAATGTGGACAGCGTATCTTAAACGTAGCCTAACTGCTGTACCTCTCTTTGTCCGCAATGTTTGTAACCGTGAAGTCACTTTAGAGTTTAAAATGTAGAGTTAAGAGGTGGTCACACTACTGTGTCTACCACTTAAAAACAGTCACACTTTCAGCAGCTATGTTTGACCTTTTGAGGTACCAACTCAGTGAGGAACTTACCCTGAGTGCTGATTCTCCTCCTTCTTTAGCTCTGTCCATAGAAACAGACCGTTTATTCTCAAACATCTTGACTCTGTTGAGCACCGACTGTGGTTTCATGGCCGGGTCCTCATCCAGGTCTTCCCGTGGTGGAGGAGGGAGGGGTTTGGAGCCTGGAGTGATCGCTGGCTCACCTGGGGAGGGCAGGGTCTCTGGTTTTGGAGGAGGAATAGTGGGTTCGGAGTTCATCATAGGGTCATGCATCCCCTGCTTAAAGCCTCGGTTTGGAGGCCCCGGAATGAAGGTGGGCCTCAGACCAGAGTCACTGTAATACTGCTTTGGGGGCTCCGGCGATCGAGGTGAATTAATAGGGAAGCCATGAGGTTCTGCCTCATAAGGAGAGCGGGCATCATAGCCAGCTGGGGGCGGGGGCGGGGGCTCATCGTAACGAATGGGCCCGGGTTTACTGTGGCGTCGTCTGCCATCGTAGCCCACTGGTGGAGCATCATCGTAGCGTGGCTGAGGGGGGCTGTAGTCCCTCCCTGGTCCGTCATCATAGGGGGACCGGGGGTTGTAGCCCATGGGTTGCTGGTGGCCCTGCTGGTACCCTGCGGGCTGGTTGGACGAGGTCTGCTGGTCATAGGGGGGCCACTGTTCGTTGTAATGAGGCACACGGTTGTCGTAGTGCAGGTGAGAGTCAGTGTTGTGAGGCTTTGGTTCTGTGTAGCCGCCTCCATCGTATCCGTAAGGCGGGTGGTCGTATTCGCGGTATGGCTGTTTGTCCTGGTACGGCGGCTGGTGACTGTAGCTCAAAGACTGCTTCAGGCCATGGTTGATTCGCACAGGGTCCTCCATATTGTACAGATCTTTCTTGTACATCTGTGAAGAAACCACACTAAATGAATACATCCATTACATCATCAACATTTTGGGTTTATAATCATCATGTTAGGGGACAGAAAGCAGTCAGGGGGAAATGCTTTCCCAGCACCAGATTAAGAATAATTTCAAGATTAAATTCAATACTAGGATGTAAACTGAAACCTTCAGGAACTGAACATGAATAACATTACCCAAATCATTAAAAAAAAAATCCATCTGCTATTTAATTAAACAAACATCAATTCAAAGTGCATTTAAACAAGCAAACCTTTGTCCATTATTCAAAAACAGTTCTGAATGCCTGTTTGACAAGATGCCTCTCAAGAATGATAATATGGACACAACTGGGTTTTACACATTAACACATTTTATAAATGAACTAACAAGCAATTTGCACATTTCTGAAAGGCCTCATTTCAAACATATGATGTGTAGCCTGTAGACAGCAAGTCTAGTTACAGTACTTCCTATGGAAGAAAGTTGATTTGTTGGCATCTACTCAGGGCGAAACGACTCAACAGAAGACACAATGCAGTGTGCTGATGTCAGTTTGTTTTTCCATAGGGAGAATTGCTTGATGGGATTCATTACCAAGAGTACTGTCTGCAGGTTAGCTTTCATCATGCAACCAACATTCAGTTTTGCATCTAATGCAACGTCAAACTACTGGCACTACAACAGACGACACATCTACCACTACGATGCCACTTTAAGTGCTACTATCGTTCATCTACAGAAGAGAGTTAAAGCTGAAAGGAACCCAAAAAACATTAGGAGCCATGCAAAGGAAGTAAGAGGCAACAGTTAGGGCTGGTTGTGGATGTCTTCACCCTGGTCAAAGACTCAGATGTACCAGTCCTTCTGGTCTCCCAGCCCACTGTGGTGCATGTGGACTAGTCTGTCGCACATTTTCTCTGGGAGCCAGAGGCACACAGTGGGCTCAGTGAGTCACACAGTGTGGGCATGTCATGCAGAGAGCGAGTGGAAAGCATGTGCGAGAAGACAGGCAGTTAAAACAGCAGGCTGGGGCCCAGGCCCGGTCCGAGTGGCTGGTGAAACAGCGGGTACCTTTGGTTCTGGACCAGACGGTCCAGACGGGTGGGGTTCATGTGGTGGTGGTGGGGGCTGAATAAGCTCAGGGGCAGGGCTGGGGCTGCTAAGTGAGTCAGCCTGAGGAGCTGCGGCTGCAGCAGGCGGCTCCTCTAGGTGCATACCCTCAAGCTGTACAGGCTGCTCAACAGCAGGGGGCGCTACCACCGGCGGAGGCAACGAGGGCATGGGCAGAGCAGCCTCATCTTGCTGTGAAGTATTGTTAAGAGACATTTATAACACAAGCCTGCCAAGGGCACACAAAGAACAGCTCACCCCAACACCATGACCTTCTTCCTTACACTGAATCAGTTTTACACCAGCCAGAGAATGCACTTGCAAAAATGTGGTTGGAATAGATAACATACCAGTAGCTTCTAAAACATGTTTATTACTTAGCGAAGGACATTTAATCTTAAACATCAAGACACACACTGAACACACAAAGGCGCTATTCCTCAGCTCTGCAGTACTTTTAGCCATATATCCATCTCTGATGGGTGAAGTCTGCAGGGGCCTGCCTGTAGAACTACATATGAACCTTACCTGCTGCGGAGCGGCCATCTTGAAGCCAGCGGGATCTATGCGACTGGCTGGGTCGGGCTGCACTGGGTGCTGGTATCCAGGGTAACCAGGGGTGTCCTGAATTACAGGTGGGTCCTCTCGCACAGGCTCAGAGGAGCGGGTGATTGCGGGCTCCGTGGGCAGGCCCACCTCATCGTTCAATGTCTCGTCCAGTTCCTGGTCTGTGTAGGCTCCACCCTCCGTGTCTGTGTCCTCATAGTCAGAAGTGTGGCGGCTGTCTGTGCTGTACATGGAGTATTCACTTCCTGGCGCAGACAGGTAGGACAGACGGTCATCGTGGATGTCCAAATCATCCTCTGTAGTGCCATCCGCCTGAGTAAAGCAGAGAAATGATCATCTCATGTGTCGCTCAGTAAGACTAACAGGAATCAAAAAATATTGGTCAGTGAAGTGGAAAACAAAACCATCCCTCACCTTGCCCTCTGACACCCACACCAACTGGTTCTGCTGTTGCTGGATTGTTTCCTTCAGAGCTCCGTACCAGCCGTCATTCATATTGTTCAAGTTGATGGTGGCTAAGAGAGAATATTTTTGAGTCACAAATAGAATAAAACATTTATAAGAGAGGATATACATTTAAATGTACTACACTTTGCACACTTACTGGTGAACAGGTGGTGATTATTTTTCCTCAGTTTGATGGCTCTCTCATAGAGCTTCCTGGCGCTCTTCCTGGACTCTGGACACAGTCTGGTCCTCATGTTCTTCACACCCTGCTTATTATCAGGATTTAGGAAGACTACTATTGGGTACCACTGAGCATAGTTCAGCCTGTCCACAGCGTTCGGGGTGATGTCCAGGACGGCATGTTTGTCCTTCATAAGACAAAGACAAAAAAGAGGAGTGATGAAAAATATATCTGTAATGAAATGAACTACAATACTCTTTATATGATACTAGGAGGCATACTCTGTCGATGATCTGCTTGATGGTGTGAAGACGAATGATTCCTGAACTACGCTGGTCCGTTCCAGCATCTCTTGGTTCACTCTCTGGAAAAAAGGTTTGAGGGATTTATCAGAAAAATAATTCACGAGTACTTACCGGTTTTATGTCAGTTGTTATCTACAATGTGTGTGTGCATAATGATGCGTTCAAACATACTTGCAAGCTCAAAAAGGTCGGGCTCTTCTCTGGCGAGTTTTTCTCGAGCCACATCAGCAATTGGCCCAAATATCACCACAGGTCTCAGGAAACCAGCTGCAAAATATAATGAGAATATTAAGAATGCATCTTCCCTCTCGCATTGACATACAGGCTGGTAGATGTAGTCAGATTCCTCACCCTCTCTCAGTACAACTCTTTCATAAGCCGGGAATTTTGTTTGGACTGGCTGGGACGAGAGGTCCTCTCTGCTCTTTCTCAGGTTCCTCTTTGAGCTGCGAAGACCACGAAACCTCCAGAAGTCAGCCCTGTCACCCCCTGCTGTTTTGGGAAGAGTGTATTGCACGCTGGAAAGCTGCTCTGCTCTGTTGACAAATAGCAGAGAAACAGAGACAGTTCTTAATGTAACCCAAGCTAATGGATGTGTCATAAATTTGGCACTACTAACCTCAACACTGCCAATACTTAAGAACACTACATGGCAATGATAATCATAACAAATGTAATATAAATAGGGTGACTGACTGTCTACCGTTGTGACAAACATTCATCCAGCATGCCACTCTTTAAGAGCAAACACATATGTCTGTCACAATGCTGTTTGTCACCTGTTTTTGTTGGGGATGATGCCCCTCTCCACCTCTTGGTGGTTCTTGCCGATGCGGATAGCCAGCCAGGAGCCCAGCTTCCCGTTGTACAGTGTGTCCACCACACGAAACACCTCGCCCTTGTTAAAGCTTAATCCGTATGGAGATTCCTTCTCATACTCAAAGTGGGTCCGGATGTAAAAGGAGTCACCGACATCTGACTCCACGATCCGCCGATACACTGATCAGGAAAGAGCACGTCAAAGACATCGGTCCAATGTGATAAACAGAAATGAATCTCTTTCTCATCTCCTTACTCACTTCACTTACCATCTTTCTTCTTCTGGGCCAGAATGGTGACCTCTTCACCCTTAGGAAGATCAAGGAGGAACAGCACCGCCTCCTCTCGGATTATGTTTGCAAAATCTACATTATTTACCTGGAATTAGGGAATATGGAGATTACTGCTTTATGCTTTCCACATAACAATGTCACTTTTGTCTAGTACTTTAAAGTTGAAGTTATGGGTATAATTTTCAGGATTTACCTAAAAAAAAAAAATGCATCGATTCATACAGAAGCAATTCCTTTCAGTGAACTTATGACTTATGACACACTAAAGCATAAATGGATGACTGAACAAGGTCTACCAGGCACAGGCCCAGGGGCCAAAAGTGTCAGGGCAGCCCCCTGGCCTTCACCTGCAAATGGTCTCTCAATTAACACAAATCAGCCAGGAAGAGACTCAAAATGAAAACAAAGAGACACAAAAAGACCACAAGGTGATGCAAAAAGACACAAGATATCTACAAAAAGGGGCAAAACAACCACAAAGAGACATATAATTATCTAATTTTCATTATAAAAGGGACAGAAAGCAATTGCAGAGAGACACTAAACTGCAATAAGTTGCACAATGACTACAAAGAAATGCAAAACTACAACAAAAACAAGGCAAAAGCACCATTAAATTGGTGTGCATTTCTCCTATGTAGTAAAGGTGATGGGTCCTTTTGCATACCTGTGCCCAGGGGCCTACTGTCTCATAATCTGCCCATGACTAGAATTGTGTGGCGATGTATTTATATGCAGAGACTCAGCCCATTGCCTCTATATTTTCTTGTTTTCTAATTATTCTACTGTGTTCAGGACATTCCCAGGCGCAGTGTGCAAGTGAGGTTGGGACTTAACACAAAAAAAGCAGCGATGAGGTATTATCAGCACACACGCAAAAGGAAGCTACGAGATTGTGGACACAGTGCATAAAAAATGGATATAATAAGATGGGAATAAAAAGTGGGCAAAGCTTGTTCCAAAACGAGGGGATTCCAGGTTGACTTTTACTTTCACTGACGAACACTGAGGGTGCTGATGGGGAATGATGTAGAGTCGGCCAGTTTTCTTTTGGAAAAGTAGGTGCTATCGGTTAGTTTAGTGAGCTTTCTACAGTGTCAGCTCTTCCATTACAAAACATTCTTACAATAGTAGTTTGCAGTGAACATGCAAGCAGCATAGGGAGAAAGGTCCCAAGTTTGAATGTTGTGTTTACAAACAGTTAGTGACAATTCCTGCAGAGTATACCTTTAAGGAGTGGGCTTCATTGTTCATAGAGTGCATGACAGAAAGTGTGAATCTCTATTTAGATAAAGGTTGACAAAGTTCTTCTTATATTGTCTGGGTAACTGCAGGTTTTACTGCACTGCAAGAGCTCAAGCTATTTCTCTTTGTGCTTGGAGAAAAGACGAGGAGGTACAAACAGTGAGATATATGGCTCTGAGGAAATGGGACAAACACTGCAAGAGGAAACACAGTTTTTTTGTGTGTGTGCTCCCTCGGGGCCATTGCTAAGAGACCAGCCTGGAGGTACAGGAATTTTGGAGCAGCCAGTGTGTAAAACCATGAATAAAAAAGGGGAAAAGCTTGAGGACGCATACCCCATAAAACATGTCTGTTTGTAGACACCATCAGGCACCCATTGTTAAAACAAGGACAAGAAAAAAGTTCCTTTATGACACTGAATTACAGCAAGTTTTAGACATTTTGCAAACTCATTTATACAACTATTAACTTCAAAAACAACCACTTGATCTCAGTAGGCAGGTTATATACTTGCTTTGTTAAAAAAAAGTATCTCACCCTGAGAATTTGGTCGCCCTCCTCCAGGCCCTCCTTAGCAGCTGGGCTATCCTCCAGCACTCCGGCTACGAAGATGCCCACGTCATTCCCCCCAGCCAGCCTCAGCCCCACACTCTCCCCCTTCTTGAATTTCACCAGCTTCATGCTTGGCCTGAAGATAAAGAAAAAAAATAGTTTTGTTGACTTTCTTTGACATGACACTATTTGATGGCATTTCCTTCTTTCCAACGCAAACATCAGTTTATGAATAGCTGAGTGACTCTTGGATGTCCGCCAGGTTTCTCTTTTGTTCAGACTGGTGAGTGAGTGTACAAAAGCAAAGATGTAAAAATATTCTGTGGAAAAGGAAAGATACAATCCTACAGAACATTTAAATACATTTTTAAAAATTTGTAAAGACAAATAAACTGCAGGAAACCGTTGTCTCATGCACAAATGCTGACGGTTATGCATCCAGTCATGTTTAAAGCCACTTGCACAACTTGTCAGTAAACCAGTGAGTGCCACAAAATACACATTTCTTGACAGCTTTGTAATCTATGCCTTGTGGCAGCCAAAATGCTTTATAGAGATACCTGAGGATGAGCACAGGAGCATTTTCAAAACGGTCAACAGCTGCTCCAAGATGTGCTCTTTTTATGTGAACTGCTGTTAAATTTCCTTCACAATTTCCTTCCTTTTTTATGAAGTGAACTTATTGAGGAGTGAGGTGCTCAAAAAGGTCAATATATAACATTACACGCTGTAAATATTACCGTAGGATGCTATCGTCATGGGCAGCGCTTGGCACAGGGGCATCAGAGGGACTGACTGGCAGGTCTACATCTGGCTGTCCAGGCTGAGCATACACTGGCTTTGGTTCTGAACAAAAACACGAAACATTATTATTATCACATTACTAATGAAGATAAACGTGTAAAACTGCACTGAACATGTTCAAAACAAAAGGACTACTCCCTCAAACACAGCCACAACATAGCAATACCACATGTCTATGTTAAACTGAGTACAATTACACTAATGAAACAACGCAATTGTCCAAAACCACAAACATACAAAGTGTTATCACACAAACACACACACTCAAGGCACAAAGTGTCCTGAGCAGGGAGGTCAAACAGAAAGGCATCGGAGTGCCGCAGGCTGGGGAGGAACGTCAGACTCGATCAACTCATATGGTTTATTTTCACTTGGCTCCAGGCGAACTCAGCCAGGCTCAGCAGGCATCTGGAGCTAACTTTTTTGGTAGTGTTGTTTTTAAAAAGGGCAAAAATGACTGGTTCAAACAAGATTTCATTTCACTGTCATGAAATCATTTGATGCTTACGATGGATGGGGAAACTCACGCTAACATGTTGTATCTGCGGTCATGTGAGAGACACAAATTATGGGTGTCCTAGCATATCTTTCTGTTTACTTCTGATTTACAAAATCGTTTGCTTTACATGTACACACAACAATGTGGGTTAACCTCTATCGCTCTGCGGGGACGCTGACAGTCCTGGCCAACATTACTGTCTTTCAGACAGTAAGGAATCCAATGGTACCAACCATGTCATGCTCACTCGTCATGAAGAGGGTAAAAATTATGCTCCAAAGTTTGGCGAGGGGAAAACATGAATGGCCAGTTTCACAGGGTCCGCTGAGTTATCTCAACAAGATGTCTGAATGAAAACAGGCTCTGTGTTTAACCACAAGTCTCCACTTTCCAGATACATCCACATTTATGCTAAATGCTTTCAGTTATGGGCAAATACCATAACAGTCTCAGAATTGCACAATTTGGGTATGACTAAAGCTGAGGCTTGTGGATTTAATTAATCCAATTTTATTCATGTGTCATGTTGTTATTCCCCAAAGAAGCCAGTTCACTGTGGTTTTTTAAGTGGACATTACTGTATGAAACAACCTTTTGTGACCTCTGGGAAGATCACAGCCTTGGAAAACGTTACAGCCTCAAACTTAAGACCTTGGGTTGTGTTTGTCTGTCACTGGTGTATTTATAATAAGGATTTTTTCAGCAGTTTCTAGAACAGAAGGGCTCTTTTTTATATCAAATCACAGTAAGGGTTTTTGTGTGGTTTTCCTCAAGGTCTGGTGTCTTTATGTGGGCATGTACTATTGACCTGCTATCTCCCCCTAAAGATCCCCTAACACACCTAAAGAAGACAAAAATCTATTGCAGGGTGGGGTGGAGTAGAAGAGGTTAATGACTGATCATTAAATCACTGACCTGGGAGTGGTGGGAGCTGCTTCTCCTCTCTAGCTATAGCCGATTCTTTCGGTTTGGGCAGAGGAACCTCCTCTGGTAGCTTCGCTGGTGTTGAAGCCGGCTTCGAGATACGGTCGTCATCACGACTTCTGTGACTGCAGACAAAAATAGATGTTTTTATCTTCAGAATTGGAATACATGAGATTATAAATAGTGTATTGTGGAGATGTAGAGCTCAGAGGCAACCAGGGAGCTTTAAGGCTACATCTTGACTACAAGCAACAACACCACGGCTGCACACCATTCAACACAAAACCTAGAGTGTATGAAATGTTCTCCTGACTGCAGAGGACACGCACTGGCTCAGAGAGGAAAAACAGGTGAGAAAGAATGGCCCGAGTCTAAAGCATCTTAGTCTTGAAGGTCACTACTTTGTCTTTCCACTCTTTTGTGCTCTATTTTTAGAGCAGCTTATCTAAAGTGTCAGAGTGGATTCTGCCCTCCAGGTGAATTTCACTGTGTGACTCTGGCTGTGCACCAACAAAGGTTTGACTTCGATGCCAGTTTTAAAACAGTTAGACTGCGTAAACTGATACACAGTGACCCTGGCCAATTAAGAGTCAGTAAATGATGACAGAATTTCCTTGTGTTTTGATAAATGCTGACATTCAGGATGTGTTTCAAACGAGAAATCAGAGGACAGCACAAGTAAGCAAATGGCTCTGACTCCAACCTCCTGGTCACGTGGCTGCTCACTGGCACAGCTTCACTGGAAAAATACTGCTTTATTCACAGACTGAGAGACAAAGTAACCATGCAGGACCCTGTTTGAACTGGCTGCAGAGAAACAAACTTCTTTTTTAACCATCCAGGAGGAGGCCCTACTTTTAACTGCCAACTTCCTGAAGTTAGAAAAAAGGGGTACGGGCTCATATAAACAACAACATCCTGTCCTACCATCTCCTTCCTCTTAATTAAAATACTTCAATGAAGTAATTGCTCCAGTAGCCTCGATGTGTGTCATAAATAAATTATTACAACACACTGTTGGTTTTGGCAACTTAAAATAATAGTTTGGATCTTTTGAAGTGGGTTTGTATGCCGTTTTTATCCATAGTCAGTGTAGGTGGTCTGCACACCACCAGTTTGGAGAAGCACATAAGAGTACCACCACAGAAGCTAAGCAATGTACTGCTGTGGACACAGGTGGCAAAAAGTATTTTAGCCTCCTAAAAGAAATTAGTATTAGTTTAATTGCATACTATTCAGAACATTCTTTGCCTTATCTTTGTCTTTTTAAAGCCAGACTTCAATGACAAAAACAGCAATCTTAGCTTGCTGAACACATGAGCTACTGGTCCACCACTGCCTCTGATGATTAGTTAGTGTTATTGTTCTACTTTGGTGAATCTAACTTACTATTAAAAAACAAAATCACACAATAATACAAACAAAATCACTAACTGAGGCAGCAGAAGACTGACAGCAGGAGACTCTTGTGTTCAATGATGTTAAATTACAGTTTTTTCTCAAAAGGAGTCTGGTTGCTTTGAAGGGAGCAATTTTTTATTTTTATTTTTTTAATTATTTTTTTGGCATTATTTATGGGGTGCCTCCTTTATCCACTGAGCCACCCGACACCCCTTGAAGGGAGCAATACAATGGCCTCGGTATCCCCTCCGAAAGCAATGTGAAGTACTGACAATATTCCAACCATAGCGTTCACAAACTGATATTAAATTTTTTAGGTGGCTAAAATAGTTTTTGTTGCTACTCCGTCCAAAGCAGAACACTGGCTTCTATGTTGATGCTCCTGCCTGCTTCTCCAAATTAGGGGCATGCCAATCGCCATCTACTGCAGATAATACACTGATTATGGTTAATACATCATACAACAACACTTCAAATGATCTGAACTATCCTTTTAACACACTGAGAACTGTGAATATTGCCCTGAATACTGTCTATTCAAACAAAATAGGGCAAAACTAAGACATCCACAGATGAAAAGAAAGATTATCCAAACTCCATCATATAATCGCAAAGATTTTTTGTTCCTTCATTGTCAGGAGCCATACTGTCCCTGTGCCAAATTTGCGGTTTGCCCACCAAAACATTCAGGAGACACAAGGATCCTGTGACACTTTCAGCAGACTCAATCATCTCAAGTCAAAACAAGACGTGGCACTGAATAATTGATGTTGTCTAACATCACTTCAGCAAAATTTCATTGGGTAAAAACTGATTTTCCTGGAACATATTTTTGCCAGAGACAACTATGAGCTCAGAGCTGTAAACTATGGCCTACTCGTCTATTATTCTACATTAAATCTATTTGGGATTTACTACCACTACTATTAGTAACTACTCACAGGGTGACAGACTTACGGTATTCTCCAGCTGTTGACGTATAAAGGGAAAAAAAAAAAAAAGGACAGACAAATCTCCTTAAGTGAGTTTTGGTGAGACTGTACTCATAAGCATTGTTTGCTTTTTGCAAATGTAGTCTTCTTGTGTTTGGCAAATGGCATACTTAAAAAGACTTTTCCAATTTCAATGTTTAACAAATTATCAGTTTCTGAAACTGATGCATCAGAAATGTTTGGTTCCAAATAACAGAGGACCTAACATTCCACACACAGTAATATAGGCTGAGCACTGAACTTTTAAACAGAGCAGAGTTTCAACCCTAAATTTGACCACAATCGTCTCTTTTGATTAAGTGTTGTCTTTTATTTTCCTCGGGTCAATAAGCAGCGTGAAAGGGGAACAACCCTGGTGCTCTATTGAGTTGAAATAAAGAATTAATGAGGTACCTGCAAACAAGGTTACAGTCACAGAAGTGCTGAATGGACGGACAACTAGTATTAACCCAAACATAAAATCGAAAGTCCTTTGCAACTAAAAAACAAATCTGTCTCAATAAATGACACATAGACATTAACACACATAAACACAGACATTATGACAAGATCAATTACATACCAGCTTTAACAGTCTTTTCGTAGTAATATTGGGCTGAAATGAACTATCATTTGACTACATATTAATCTGCCAAGTATTTTCTCAATCATTTTGTTTCACAAATGTCAGAAGATATACAATTTCTAAAAGTCTGTGGTGATGTCATTAAATAGCTTCTTTTCCCACAAAGCTAAAAAAACCCCCAAAAAACTAATAAAAATTCTTCCCAAATAATCAATTCAGTTTCAAATAAGACAACAAAAAGCAGCAAAACCTCACAGCTGAGAAGCTGGAACTAAGGAATGTACAGCATCTATGCTTAAATAATACTTGAACAATTAGTTAATCATCAAAACAGATGCAAATTACTTTTCTGTTTAAGACTAATTGCTCTTCATAATATAAAAAATGTTTTCTCTTTCATTGCCATATAAAGTGGAATCTGTAATAATCTAGATCTGTTGATATCTGTCACATTATCAGTGGTAAGGAAGAGTAAAGATCACAGAGTAACTCCTGATTTGATACTATCACAAAATGCTGTCCACGATAATGATGATATCACAATACAGTGATTCTGCCATCCTTCATTCATCACAATGTCTGTGTAACATTAGCAGAAAAAATACCACTAAAAGGGCAAAATTCGGAAATTATGCATGTATTCACTGCAATTTTGAGTCTCCTTCACAAATTGTGACAGCTGAGATGAAAAACTGTACAAAGAAAGTCTAACGGGTCTTACTTTTGTGCTTCTTTAACACACAAACACTGTATTCATGTAGGCTGACTTACAGTTGTGGTAGAGTTTTCTCCACAACGAGATCAGGATGATAACAATCATGTTCGCATGTCCCTTGTCCATGCACTTTACTTTTCCATGAAAGCTGTTGCATATCGTGCAGTCTTTATCGATTTTGTTTGTCCCATCGGAGTTGTAAAAGATAAAGTGAGCCTAGAACTTTGACTTGATGGATGACGGGTGAATCCCATTATTTGTTTTCCCTGCTGTCTGCACTGTCGATCATTTATCCAGTATGACTTTCTTCCTCACCCAAAGTTACTTAACGTCCATTGACTTTAGCCTCATTCAGCGCCACCAGGAGGAGTCATGAAGTATTGACTCTGATAAGTCAAACTGGCAAGGGAATCTGTTTGGCGCGCCTGCATGTTTTAATAAAAAATATCAATATTTGGCGCCAGTGTATTGATAACATATTGCAAGAGAAAATAATATGATATATTCCTAATCAATATTTTGTCCCACCTCTAGTGATGAGTACTCACTGCTGTGGTGTTTCTGATCAATTTCCCATCAAATAATGTGAAAATAAGTTAAAATTTTAATAATTGTTGGCACAGGATTAATGCTACTACTAAGCTCTCTGTTTCAGAGAAGAGTATTATTCAGGCGGTTAGCCAACCCTGAGCTGAGCTCAGTCAGGTTTTCATGTGGAGCCACTGGCGCTCCAGTTTGTTTGTGGTGGACTTTTTTTAATTCCAATTTTTTTATATGAACTTGCATAATGTAGTGTTGTATATTTACCCTTTTTTATTGTATCTGTTCTATTTTTGTGCATATTTAGTGCAATTGTTTGTTTTTATATAGTATGCTATGGACCTTTTTCTGTGTCCTTAATAAAGTATTATTATTATTATATTATTACTGTTTTATATCAACCAGACAGAGAAAGTAGCAGAAATAAAGGAGAACAATCTCTATGAATATGATTAGACTTTTACACTGTTGCATTTTTTTCACGACAGCTAAAAGCCTAAAACATGAATGTATGTAAGGATGATCTTTACCTGCCATTGCTGATTTGTGGGGGCGAGTGTCTGGAGTGGTCTGAGGGTTCAGATCTTCTGTCTGGAGAGCGCGAGCGGCTGCTACGATGTCTGTCATGCGATCGATTGGAATGGTCGGATGCCAGAGAATGGATATCTGAAATGTCTGATCAAACAAGAGCCACTGTTCAACAACTGCAGTCTGAAATTCACACCCACAAGTCTGGCTTTCCAGCTGCGCCCCATTTCAGCTGAATCCAACACTTAACACCGCTCTCACCGTCTCTGTCAGAGGCGTTGGCTGAAGGAATGCTGTCATCGAGGTCAGGGATGTTCAGCAGGGTCGCTCGGTCGTCCCTCTGAACAACCATTTTTAGCTTGCCCTTTGACCTTTCTATCAGCTTCTTGGCGTCTATCAAGGAGAGGTTCTCCGTCACTGTGCCATTGATCTGAGAGAATCAAAGAAAGAAGTGGTTAGTCATGACATGGAAGAGAACAGCCAAATAAAATCAATTAAAAATGAGAGAAATTAAATAGTAATGTCTTTGTTTCACACTAAAATGCAATGATCAGGTCATATGAGAAGTTTTGGCTATAAATATGGCCGTCACAGTGAAGGGATTTCCCTATGGTGATTCAGCAGTGTGATATGTGGTATTACTGTCATTTTCTGTTATACAAATAATTTCATTGACCTTGATTTTAGATCTTTATAAATATTATCAATATTGCCTTAGCAATATTCTCAATATTGCCAGGTCATTATCAGACATACCGCTGCTTTTTAAATGACTAACACAATAGTTTTAAAATGAATACTTATATTTAGAACACAGAAGTGCAATGAGGTACAGCATTTTTTCAAGTAAGTAAAAATGTAAGTAGAGGGTAGAGTACTTGCTCTGGATGAAGGGAAGACTGAGCACGTAAGGAGAGAGGACAGACACACTGGTCTGTTTGGGTTCAGTACTTATTTCTCCTCAATTGTTGTCATTCAGCAATGTGACGGCTGGTCTTCGTGGTGGGCTATTTGACTCTCCTCCACTATAATTAAATGGCTGGGTAAAAAGTGTCAGTGACGAGCTGCTGCAGCATTTTACCCAAAGTTGAATATATGCCAAATGTTCAGCACTCAGACCCCCAGGAAGTGCACAGGGCTTTGAAGCTCATTTTTCTAGCGGCCAAACAGTGGAATTACAACACCCAAGTCCATCGTGTGATGCCACTGGGCCAAAAAAGACTTTTCCTATAGACTAACGTTGGGAAAGAACTGCAAAATGACTCTATTCACTATAAGGTTTTTAATCCATTCGGTCCAGTAACATTTGGAAAGTCTTAAAGAGCCGAAAGATTAAATAATTTTATCCTCATTCAAGTTAGCGGAGCACTAAATCGAAAGTAGCCAGCTCAGCCGGTGGAAGTCTCTAGTAAGCTTGCTCTATGGACCCAATGATGCAGAAGCAGCACTGATCATTCAGGTAATGTCATACTTGAAGCTTTTTTGGCTTCATGCACCATTGAGCAAATGTCATAGGAATGAACGGGGCCCCACCTTGAATGCTGTATCTAGGTCTCTTAATACATCCATAGCATCGCTCAGTGCAGAAAAGACGATGCACATCATGAAGCAGGCGTTTGTAGCATAGCGTAAATATGTGGCGCTCGGATGCAAAAAAAGAAAAAGCATGTGAGCATAGCGGTTGTGGCATTGGCTTGTCATCACCTGCAGTTATCTAGTCGATAGTGTGATATTGCAGTTCTGCAGTTATTGTGACAGCCCGGGCTATGAATGCATTGTTTCAAGGGCACAAGATTAGATTCAAATGAACTGCAATACTGATTATTATTGTCAGGGTTAAATCGATTTGTAAGTTCTTAAGTGCTGGCACTCAAAGAAAGTAATATGACGTGTGAAACGGCTGGATGTGAGAAATTGATTAAGAACAGCTACAGTTCAAAAAGCATCTGTTAGGCACAGTGCTACTTTTATCTTCTCCAAGACATGACAGGAGTGAGCTACATCAAGCAAATCAACCTTTATCTGTGAGTACTGTTACGCAACATCAGCAGAAGAAAAAGTACGACTAATTCTCCATCAATACAAAAAGGGCAAAAAAGAAAACAATGTAACATTTTTAGTAGTTTCTTTCATGTTGATGTGTACATATCAGATGTTTACCCGGCTTCTTGTCTCTCTTACCTTCAGTACAACATCCCCTTCCTGGATGTTGCCGTCCCTGGCTGCAAGGCTCTCAGGGGAAATGTCCTTGACAAAGATGTGGCTGGCCAGGCGCAGGCCATATTCTGCTTACAAAGTGAACGACAGCAACAAAGACCATGTTAGCACAGAGTTCACGTGACCACACCACACGGACCGCACTCTGCTGTCAAGCTGCATCTCCCACTGGGATTAACAGTACTGATTAAAGAAGATTAATTGCTCTTTTACTTAGATTTACTTGAGTTAACTTGGATTCTGCTGTGGTTGGCAAGTTTTGTTTACTCTGGCAGTTGACCAATGCTGATTTGGAGGTCTTCTTCTCTCCTTAAAGTCTGGCTGTCTGGTAATAGTTGGGCAAATAAAATGGCAGGTGATTTCCTGGATTACCTTGAAGAGCTTTCTTTGTGCCCTCTTTTTTTTATTCTTTTATCCCCGACTTTGTGAGCCTCACCTTCATTTTTGCGGGATTTGACAAGTGTGACCTTTGCAGGACGTGGGGGCAGGTTGTGTGAGCGGCGGTCTGAGCGTGGGGAGAGACTCCTCTCCCGCGAGCCGCTGCGTTCACGTTCCCTGTCCCTTCGTCCGCTGCTCCGGCCACTGCGCCTGCCCATGGCGCCGCCCACACCACTGTAAGCGCCACTCCGTCCGCTCCGCGTCTCGTATATCTCTTCATCGTAGCTGTCCTCTTCCTCGTCATGCTCGGACATAGTTTCCCTCTCCCCTAGGCGGCCCATGGGGACATGGACCTTCCTCTTCCGTCTGATTGTCTGGCCAAAGGAAATAAGATATGATCAGTTACAGTAACATGAATCAATCACTCCCTTCATCACATATACTTCTCCTTAAAGTCAATTATGAGATATATAAGAAATGTCTAAATGCTAAATGCTTTAACATTTTCAAATAGAGTTGATTATTTGATGTTGACACTCACAATTTTGGCAATTTTCCCACTTTTACGAAGCTGCTGGACTGCGTACGCGTGCTCCACATTGTCCATGGAGACCGCATTGACCATAACGACTCTGTCATTTTCTCTAGAGAGGGGAGACACAGAGATACACGACATGCTGGAGTCTTTTTGTAGCAAGAAGGGTAATTTAATACTAATAACTAGCTATCTAAAGGGACGCCAATAATAGAACATCTTACTGCAGTAGGCCTTCTGCTGGGCCTCCTTTCAGCACGTCCGAGATGACAATGGAGGTCTCGCCACTCTGAAAATGAGGGTTATCCCGGCCTCCTGATATGGCTATCCCGAAGCCAAACCCTGGTGCCTGCACACAGAGAAACACAGATTAGGATGTTGATTTTGCTATCTGTGTGGACCAAAATACTGAACGTAGTATCTGAGCATAATATAAAGCTCTGGACACAGATAGACAGTGCTGTCTGATAAACAGAATTCTTGTGCTTCCATATGGTCACTGAACCAGTTTTTTAGACTGATGTAAACCAAATCTACATTAATATAAAACACATAGATTGTTGCTTTTGCTCATAACAGAGTACAAAATTACATCGGTATTTTTCCACTGTCAGCAAGCACAGACTGATGGCCTCCACACCAATCCACAGTCAGCTGTGGGTCAATGTCAAGCCATCAGTGAGCGTCTGTAGCTCCAGTTTTTATGGTGTGTCCAGCGCTGTTGGCACTAGTCTGCCCTTGTCAGCTTTTTTCGGCTGATTCAACACACTGAATCGGCGTCCGACCCAGCAGTGAATGAAATCACTCAGATTGACAGCTCAGTGCACAAGAAGAGAAACGGAAGTAAGGAAAGCAAACAAATGACTAAAGTCAAGAGGCAGTCAGATCAAAACAAACAGTTCATAACTGTTTGTGTTATTGTATGCAAGCACACACTTAACATCAGGTTGTGTTGTTAATGTGCTAACTGGCAAACTAGCGTCTTGAATTTGTCTTGATGGTCTTCCGGTTTAGTTTTATGAATGACAAATACAGACGACCACCACCTGCTGGGATGGAGAGTTATTTTCTCTCATGCAGGTGCAGAATGTAAAAGCTAGTTGACTGTTGGCTGTAGTCTTTGTGGTGTGTTCAAACACAACTTTTTGTCGCCACTAGTTCATTGTTGTGGGTTGTGTGTGTGTGGGCCTTTAAATGACATCAGTATTTTATCACTGCCACCAAGCACATAGACTTATAGCTGTAGCAGGTTAGCTTCTCCTGTGTAGTTTGTAAACCCCCCCCAAAAAAGTAGTTTCTCTGTAGGTTATTAAGGCTTCGCAGCCAAAACGTGAGAGAATCATGCAGAAGAAAAGCTCTGTGATGACTCCTCTAGTTCTGTCTGTTCCACCTGCAACTGTGTACACAGTAAGCACACTTCCTACATGACGTGATCCTGAAAATAGGAGGGAGGACAAATGCAGGGATGGGGGATGGAACCAAAGATAGGAAAATCGGCAGGATACTGGGACCTGGATAAGGTTGAACATAGACAGATATACAGAGCAACTGAGAGAGGATAACAGATACCTACCCTGTGTAGTGTTACTGTGTGCTGTTCCCAAATGACAGTCTCCTCCATTGCTGCGCTCTGGAAGAGAACAGAACAGCACAGTGCGATTAACACAAGAAGACCAACAGAGTTCAGACAAAAAGAGGCAAAAATAGAGCAACTTGAAAGATCTTATGACAAAAAGGATACACACAGATTCAGCTCTGTTATGTGTCCTGCCAAAGTTTTCTTGAGTAAAACACCAAACGCCCTTGTTCAAAGTTATTCTACATCTTTGCTACAGATGGTAAATACATCAATTTAACACCTATCCTTGGCCCGACTGTTTTTTGTTACAAAAATTTAAGAAATAGAGAAATTTAAATGGAAACCTTTTTAATAACTATTAAAAATGTACTGTAAATTATGTTTTGGAGCAAAATTGGCAAAGAACTCAGGTTCAAGCTTCTCAAACATAAATATTCTCTGTTTTTTGAGTCTTCTATGATGGTAAACTGAGTATCTTTATGTTTGTGTTGTGTATTAGCTTATTTTACAGGGGCTATGGACAAGATAACAACTGAGGCAGCAATATAGCTAATTTACATCTGCGGTCCCTGGGAGGGAAAATATTAACAATTAAGTATGATACAATTAAAAACAAATCTGTTTGCTTTTAATTTACAAACACTACCTCACAGTAGCTGGACTTGTGGACTGTTGATTTGACAAAACTGATCAGAAACAGATCAGCAATTAACAATTAATCTGCAGACCATTTTGGTATTTTTCTTCATATTGCAGCAGAAGTGTGAATGTAACTTTTATCTACATGTAAGTCTGCAGGATGGTCCGTCATCGTCTCTTTCAAGTGAATAATGTGAATGCATGTGGATGAGCACAATCTGCCTGACTGCCATTATAATGTGTACACAGTCAGTGCTTCTGCAGTATACTTGAGTTGAGATAATTAATAGCCACCTCAGGAATTTTAGATTTATTTTATAATTGCTTCGCTTCTGAAGTATAACATAAGGATGTAAGAGATGATACTAAGGCCTGCACTGTCAAATGTTGAGAAAAAAAGCACATGCTGAAAACATTCAGTAAAAATGACAGTCTAAAACCAAACACATTTTGAAAGACAGTAAATAGTATATGACTGAAGTCCATTTCCACTTCATTCCCTCTACTGAGTTAAGAGTTTCTATTAAAAGAGTAAGGCAGTCTCTTCACATCAGAAATCTAATAAGGATGCAAACTGTCACAGCTACTGTGCACATACAGAGCTGCACCCAGCAGGTTATTGAGTTTGTTTCAAGTTTTACACTGTTACCCATTTACCGTGATGCTGATAGTGTTGTGTGTATCTGCAGTACACTCACACAGAGAGACCATACACTATCAACATACACTCCTTTGTGGTAGATCCACAGTATGCGGTGCAATGTTTACAGTGGACTAAATCCAACGATACAATGATGAAAACCCCACTCTACAATTAGGCCACACTGAAAAAAAGCCTTTGAAATTAAAGGTCTCCTTTTATGTTCATTTATAGATTCATACTTGTATTAGGGGTTTCTACTAAAATATGTTAAATGCTTTCATCTTCAAAAAACACCTTTTCTTCTCATAATGTCTGCCTTGATATACCTGTATTCACCCTGTGTCCGAAACTTTCCTGTCTGAGACTGCTTTGATTGGTCAGTGAAGCCCCTTTTACACTGCCTGTTCAAGGTAGAAATATCATGCTGTTATGCCACCTCACTGTTCTATATTAAATGTATGATCAGAGTTATCTTGCCTTTAAGCCAGCAGCGGAGTCAGAAACAGCACCGAATCAACTTCTGTGTAAAAGGGAAAACTGGCAGGACGGGTGTGATGTTTTGACAAATTGTTATATGTCAGACCCATCACATGAGATTTAAAAGGCAGCTAGCAGCCGTTAGCTATTACTCAAAGAAAAAGAGCATCAGCTGAAAATGTCCACAAACTGAGAAAATAATGAGTTAAGGGAGCTTGATACCCTTCAAGCAGAGGACGAGATCAGCCGCCATATAACAGGGACAGTAAATGATTGTTATTGTCATGATTGTTATGCCATTGTTTTTGACTAGAAAGTGCTACCTACAGATATGCAATGTGTCACGCTAGAGGTCGATCACACCTGTCACACCTCTTCTGCTTGCTTGCCGGTATGCTGTCTAAAATCACACAATGAAGCAGCTTGATGGTGTCATTGTTTGGTTATGTGTAAAAATTCAAAGGCGGCATAAAGAAGAGACTTTGTAACTTCCCTACAGCGCGACCTCTGTGTGAAAAGTCAAGTCTACCGCATCGGCTGAGGTTTTAGTATAGTTGTGACATCACAACTTCACAGAAGTCATGATGGCTCATGTGATGTGACAGAGGATGAGTTTTAAAGGTGCCATATTGTAAAAGGTCAGATTTCTGTCTTTTTTAATTATATAGCAGGTATAGGTGCTGTATAAATACTGTGAAAGTATCAAAATGCTCAGTCCACCGAAAAATGCACGCAGACCTGATACAGTAAGCTTTGTCTTGAACAACCACAGAGGACAAGATGAAGGTGGACTCCTTCAGCCAGTAGGTCATCACTGTCCTCTGCGCCCCGCAGCTCACTCCTTATCTTATTTCTTCTTCTATATCACTTCACCTCCACCACAATCTCACGTCACATTAGACATTCAATGACTGCATATAAAATACTATCAGGTCCATCCCTGCGGGGCAAATTACAACTCACATCACAGCACCCTAATGCAATAACCCTCCATTTGTCATGTAAATTGGTCCTAGGAGTGTGACCTTAATAGGTGAGACGATCACACATTTCCCTCCCGCTTTGCTCTTAATTTCTTTGACACCTCAAACACTTACAGCACAGCCACCGAGGAAGGGAACTCATTGGGATGAGTGATCTCATGTTGCAGCACACTGAAGTGTGATGACATATGTGTGAAAGAAGATGAATCTTAAATTAAAAGCAGCATCGGTTTCAGTGCTTGGACCCTCTGCTGAAATCATTGCCATCTTGTTGGCAGCTCCAAACCCAAAACATGCACCAAGTGTAAATCCAGCATCATGCTGGAAGATTAATTCTTCCCAAAGACAATAATGAACCATTTATAAATTTTAAAAATTACATTTTGGGAAAAACACATTTTCAAAGGACGATGCCTTTTTTGTTTTTCTATGATGGAAAAGTCTGAGGGGGTCATTTCGTCTTTGCTGCCATCCTGTTTATTGTTTTGCTACCCAGGCTTCCTTCAACACATCGTCCTGATGTCTGTCGTGACCTGTCGGCCAAGTGCCAAACGTTGGCTAGCGTCTGGGAATACAGGCAGCTGAATAAATCGCCACAAGTGGCCCCAGACGTTCTCAGCTTGGCAGCAACAGTCACAAACTCCTCAAGCAGCTTATGGTGGGACTCACACAAGCAGGGGGAACAAAAGTTTGATCAGGGGAACTCCCCCTGGCCTTTTACATTGAATACACTGCACTTGAGAGAGGAAAAAAAAGACATCTGAATATTAACAAGACCGCTGAAAACAGAGGCATGAATTCTCTCTGGAAAGTTTGCTCTTTGGGGAGAAGGATTTATGCCTGTGTCTTCTTGATCAGCACTGTGGAAACGCTGATGCAAAGAACTCCAGCATTTCGTCTAAATTTATAGATGGCTTGCCACTAAACTGTAAAGTTATGGGAGGTACTTGTTTCCAGTTGACATTCCTACTTTCAGATTTTTTTTATGCAGCATAACACAAACATGCACACACACAAACGTGTAATGTTTGGGCCGTGTTTTTGCAGCGCAGTTGTGAGGAATGCGATTTTGTAGTCTGGAAAATATGATTAGAGAATGCTTACAGAGTCTGGTCCAATATAAATAAATCACCATAAAATTAATGGAATGTAAAATCCCAAATTGGGCAAAACAGGGGGAAACTATAATAGAGTAAAACAAAAAAAACAATTGAGGAGTAGAAAAAATGATTTAGCAGGGTCCTACAGTGTGTACCTCCCCCCCTCACACACACACACACACACAAACACACAAACACACACACACACACACACACACACACACACACACACACACACACACACACCTTTCACTTTGAAGGGATGTAATTTTGCTTTCTCCTGCAGAGCTTGTTGCTCTGGTAACAGAGGGGGAACAGCGTGGTGTTGTTCAAGTGGCCTGACATTTTCAGGCCGTGTCTGAAGGTTCCTCTCAACTGTGGGAGGTTTAAAAAAGACACGGCTGAATTAATTTAGCAACAAAAGCTTATTTTTGCATTTCAGATGAGCACTCTTTATTTGTGGCTATGTGCACATCTAAACACTGTCTGCACTAATTGCCTGATGTTTGTCCAAAAACAAACATGTCACCCCAAAAGAGCCTTTCTTTTGTAGAAACTAACAAATATATATATAACAAATGTATTGCAGGTCTATAGAAGAAAAACACTATAGGAAAACAGCATTTTGTATTCAGTCTCACAACCAAACCAACAACTTAGTGCCTTATTCAGAGCGAAAGACACTAATCTCAAATAAACATAAAAGAAAAAAAGGGAAAGTTTGAGTCAACTCTGCACTGCTGCTGTGTACAGTTCGTACTAAAGTCGCATCAGCATCCAGTGACTGATGAGTTTCTGTGGCACTGTTGTGTACGCCCTTTATGGCCACAAACAACTGGTGCCAACAGAAGCTTCATGCTACAAGCCAGAGCCAGGGCTGGCAGCCACTCCACAGCCGAGACACACTATGTCAGTTGGGTCATGCTTGGGGGATTACAACCAGGCAACTTGGGAGCCAGCAGTATAACACAGATGGACTACAACGCAGATGGATCACACAGCTGAGTGGAGAAAGGACAGGAAAGCTGTGGTCAAAATGGACGGTGTGGAGTCAATACACAAACGGTAAAAGACACAATTATTCCATATACACACAGAGGTTTTATTCCTCAGCAAAACAAGCTTGTAAAGCATCAAAGAAAATACTCTAACATTAGCCTTTTTAAATATTATAATTTCCACATATGAATCAATTGCCGACTGCAAGATAGGTTCAAGCATCTCAAAAGTAAGTACTTTTAAGTTTTTAAAGTCTTCAATAATAGTAAACTAAATATCTTAGAGTTTCTGTCTGTTAGAAATAACTCTGCATTCGAAGTCAGGCTGCAACTAATGGTTAGTTTCATTATCAAGTAATCGGCGGACCCTTTTCCTGATTGATCATTTGGTCTACAAAATATCACAAAACAGAGCTGTACGAAGCAGATCACATTTTTCCACAATCCTGTATTTATTCTGTGTATCATTTTATTCAACCAGCAGTCCAAAACCCCCAAGTTATTCAGATTAAAACCACATAAAACTGAAAAAATCCAGCAAATACTACTCAAATAATAACACAAATGATTAAACTATTAACAAAATTAAAATTCTGACTTTTCAAATAATCAACAAATTGCTGCAGCTCTTATTTAAGGACATCCGCAGGCTCTGAGAACTTGGTACTATTTGGTATTTTTGGCTATTTGTTTAGATTCTATAGACCAAGCAATTAATCAAGGACGTAACTAGTAGATTAATCAACAATAAGAATAGTCATTATGTCCATAAAAATGCAGTAAAATTGTACAAAATACATATCCCAATTTCCTAGTGCCCAAGTTGACTGAGTCATTCTACAGTAAACAAAACACAATTCTCATTTTCAGAAGGTTATAAACTGATGGAAAATAGTTATGAATATTATATTTCCATTTCTGCCGATATAGTCCCATAAATCCTACACACTTGTCCTTTAAATGTCATGTCCAATCAACGGTCAAAACATCAGATTCAAGTTGCTGTCATTTTTAAATATTTCCATTTGAGAAAGTAGAATTAAGTCATTTTTGTTTTAAAAAAAAAAGACAAAACATTAATCTGGAATCTGACTAACCACAAATCTTTTCAGCACCAATTCAATTATTTGCAAGTCAAGAGACAAATATGACCAACATTACTAGTATCTGAGGTGGACATATGGAGCCAATAATTAAACGTATTCTAGGCCTGCTGTTAAGCCACTGAATTCAAATGGAGCAACGACAAAAAGAAGCACTCGTGTGACCTGGCAGCATCGTCTGAATCAAGTATAAAAGAATATTAACAGATTTTGGCAACTGGTGGCAATTCTACCAGCCACTTTGGCAGCGTACTTGTCTTTTGACAGTTCTTTTCAATTCAAAATATCATTTTGGCTGCTAAAACAAAAAAATGAGCTGATCTTTGGGGTTGCATTGTAAGTCATGCCTCACTTCTCTTTTTTTCCTTTCCAACTTCTATAGTGTATTGAAAAAAAAGTTAACCTCAACCCACCAGAAATGTGAATTTTGTAACGTATGTAGCCAACTGCTTTGTTATTTTACAAATAGTGCTTCAAGTTTAAAAAAAAAAAAAACTGAACCAACAAAAGTAGGAGAATATCTCGACTTGGAGACAAAAATCCTTCAAATACAATGAGTCATCACAATACTTACCTAACAAGACCCATGAAGAGGGAAGCTAAGATGGTGTTTCATTTTGTATTCACTTTGGAGTATCATTAAAATTAAAGAAGTGCTGGCTCCCCAACTCTCTATTCAGCAGAAAAACAAAATCATATTTCTTCGGAGGAGGGAACTGAGGCAGTATGTTGGGGTGTTCAATTCTCTGACTAAGAGAATAGATTTTGTGCTGTAGTATGGTTTGGGGGTGAGGCAGAACCTTATTCAATTGTGACCGCTCTGGGACAAGAGTGGCTAAAAATAGCTCTCATTAATTCTGCCGTTGTGATGCTGCAACAGAGTGATTTAAGGGAAACTTGCAGCATGAACACTGGAGAACGTTTAATAACCTCGTGTTATATTAAATGCCACGGACTGACTGGAACAAATGATGCAATACAGCATAGAAAATGCATTTGCTTTCTCTCTAGTGCCCATTTGTTGGATTTGTCAGAAGGAATGAGGAAAACAAAGAGAGGTAGATCATTTTCACAAAGCCTGCTCATCGCCAGTACAGTGAAAATATGCCTGTTCAAACAAGTAGGGATGTTAAATGTTGATGTTAGGATACACAGAGTGGTGCTGAATAACATTTTAATACTAAAGTTGGCTTATAACCTGAGACAAAAACAAATTAGGAAAATTACTTTAAAATAATTTAAAAACATAAAGTGGTATGATGCATTTTTTACCATTAAATGATGCAGAAAAATACTTCTCATCTACTTTTTCTGAATTCTATTTCTAGTATATCTAAGATTTGTGATGGGACCCATATGAGCTTCCACAGTCCAACTACAGATGGATCCCCACATGAGAGCAGCAATAAAGCTAACTGAGGCTCAGTCTCCAGCAGGACAGGAACATCTCTCATTTAGAGTCTAGAGTAGCCCGAGCCTTACGACCATTAAATCCAACCTGGAATGACACTGACAGGCCAGCAATGAACAAATTGCTAAGTCAAAACAAGGATAGTTCTGGGACACTGTGCAAGTTGCACTGCGGCCAGGGACCGAAAACAACAACAGGATCACACTCCACTGTGGCTGCTGGCAGTGAAGCAGCAAACAAGTAGAATAAGATGATTGATCACTTCAGAAATTGAAAACGATGTGCTGGGGAGTGCTGACAACTGCTAAAACTCCCCTGCCTCGGTGAACATATTCAAATGCTAATGAGGGCCCATGCCTGAGCACCAGTCAGGGGGTCCCCTGAGAGATAAGTGACACTCTGCACATACAACATGGTAAGACATTGTACTGTGAATCACTAATGGAGGGCAGATAGCGACAGAGATGCAGCAATGCAGGAGAGATAAGGTCAACAGATGAAACCTATTAACTCTGACATAAAACTTAATTACCAACCATTAGAGCCACAAAAGACATGCTTGCATTATTTAATGTATACAGTACAAAAGACTTCCACCTCATTCTCTTCATTTTTTTGATTTGTTGCTTATTCAGATTAAACTGGATGCACACAAGATCAGAGGTACTTACATCAGTTCATCCCGATCGCTAAAGAGGGCACAAACAAAAGCGTCTCCAACCTCCAGCTACTCCTCAGCAAATCCAGCAGGAGATTCCTGCAGACGCACATCAGCAGCCTCACTGCACAACCGCACCAATCAGTGCTAGGAGCAACTTACCCCCGCCTTCCTTTCCTTTCTCTTTTCTTGGCTCTGGAACGACTGAAATTACGACCACAGGTGAGGGGTTAAGAAACACACCCCGCAGCAACACCCTAATGCTTCCTCTGCCCTGCAAAGGTCTGCGTCCTCTCCCAACATCTTTCTTCAAAATGTATCCCTCCCTCCAACTCTTTCCTTAACACGCTCATGGGATCGAAGCAAAATCCCTCTGGCTTGGCAGCGATCTGTGTGGGATCTGCAGTTCCGCTACAGCATGGGACTCCTCTGTACTAGCGAACATCCATCCGCAGTGTAAACTGCTGTATCGGACTTAACCCCTGAGGTGCCGCATTGAGCCAGAGCAGAATTCATCAATCCTTTGCATGTGGAATGTTATTATGCCCCTCCTCTCCAGGTGTGCTGCATTGCATGCATTAATTATGCTCAGCATGTTCAGTGACACCCCACAGAGGATCACTGACCATCAGACTGACAGCTAATGATAAACAATACATACAGATGGTACCCTTTGTTTCTTTTTATGCTGCAGCTGAAGACAACACTATCACCATAAAATCTCTCTACAACTTTCTATAAAATTAACAGGTTGCTAATAAAGCACATAAACCCAAACTTAAAAAAAAAAAAAAAAAAAAAAAAGATATTCGAGAGGTGGAGGCAGACTGAGAGGAAAGCACAGAGGCTCAACATTTTAAGTTTAACAGCCAGTTATCACAGATTTCTTGACTCAATTTTCACTTTGAGGGATAGCTACAATGTTAGTAGACTAGCTACTGGTGTTTTGTTTGCAGGTCTTTCAAAGCAGTTCAATAATTTCAACTATTTTATAAATTATAAAGTCAACTCAATAGCCTGCACTTAAAGGTCCAGTGTGTAGGATTTGGGGGCATTCATTTCGATGATAATTATAATTATAAATAATAATTAAATGACTAAGAAATCTATGTTGTACCTTGTATCTTGTATCTATTGGCAGAAGTGGAATATAATATTCCTAACTATGTTCTTACTAGTGTCTAGTCACCTGAAAATAAGAACTGTTGTGTTTTTTTGTTACTTTAGAATGAGCTGTTTATATCTACATACAGAACAGGTTCTGTCTCATAGAGTCCACCATGTTGTTTCAACAGTAGCCCATAACAGACACACTGAACACTGGTTCTGGATAGGTCCATTTGCATTTTTGCTTGAGTCACTGGAGTCCTGCTACACACTTGGCGCTTGTGGTGTAAATCACAAATTTCATGGCAATACGAAATTATAGTGATTCTTTGGACAGCAATATAATATTTTATGATATCACAACGTTTGCCACACTACAATTTCAATTTCGATTAAAATCAATTTAGGGGCCTCTGATAGATTTGAGGTGATATTAGCACATATTCTCTTTGTCTTTCTCTTGGCTGCTTGCTATTATGTGCCTTGCCCTAAGCTGTTAACAAAATGTTTAGTAAGGGGGAGTTTTTTGACAGAAAAGATGATACAGACATGCCATGGGAATTTCAAAATAAATGCATAACCTTGCACTGATAACACAGGATTGTTGTTCATTGATACTATACACCAATCCAGATTGATGTATCATTACACCCCTAAATGCAATTCTCAGTTCTGCAACCTCACCACTAGATGCCACTTAATGCTGCACATTAAAGCTTTAATATGCCTTTAAGGAAATGCTCATTATATAAACCACAGGCAAGAAATATTTTTTTTTTTTTATTATTGAGAAAATACTGTAACTTGCTATAGTGCAGTCTGCAGCAACACAATAAAACTAAGAACACTGTTGTATCCCGTGGAAAATATCTTCGTAGTTTGGATCCAATCAAGCAATATTTAAAGAACTCAGTTAGACAACTTGTCAGATGTTTGTATATTAATTTAGCAGTTGAGCCATTTTATTCCATTACTGTCAAGATTTCTGTGTTTTCTATGTTATGACATACTGTATGGTTGCACAAACATGTGAATTCAATCCTGAGGCAACTTCAAGCACGTGCAGTATGTGCCAACCTCGTACATACTGATACGTTCCTTGTTGTCTATGAAGAACTGCATTTTCCTTCACCACCAACAGGAAACACATGGCAGACAGGACTGTTATTAAAGGTCGGGGCTATTCTTCTCTTTACAATGCAACTTTTGTTCCAGGTTATGTTGAGAAGGCAGGCCACATCACTACAACAGAAACTACTATACCTCTAGATCAGACAGATGTAGCAACATTTTACAATGTGCCTCATCCTAATGCATGACACGATCTGAAGGTTACCCGAGGCAGCTCAGGGTTCCTTAACATTAAACTATAAACCCTCTAATCAACCTCATGCACTTAGACATCCCTTACGACCTGTAACAGACTGACTGTTCCTGACATTTATGAGACTGTTATACAGATATTGTTTTATGAAAACCTATGATTTGCATACGCTGTCTATGTCCTGTTCTTTGTGTGCAGGAGCTAAAACAACAGCGACCGCTGACATGGACGCACTGTGCATCCATAAAAATGGGTGACTCAGCTGAGAATGTATCACATGTCGTGGGAGCAGATCTGCTTGTGAAAGACAAAATGCATCAAAAATATGCAACAAATACACACAATGCAATGACAACAAAGGAGATAACAAGAAAAAAAGGACCCCAAAACAAACACAAACCACCCACGTATGGCGTGATGCAGAGAAATCACTCATCAGACAAAGAGAAGCATCCAAGCTTGAACAGACTTCCACACACAAAAACAGTTACACATTATTACAAATATTTAGCCCAGATTCATCATCAAGGTTGAGCATGGATCAAACACCACACCAAGGCCATGTGGGTCATGACATCCCACTTATCAGTCAGGATAATGATCGAGTTGGACAAGCCTGACAGACACCCAGCTACCACTGGCAAAGGAAACAAGTTAAATTTACATCCTTCAGAGCAGAGCCGAGAGTGGTGACAGATTCCACACATAGTTCGCTCTCTGCACCACCTTCTGCCTACCAGCCTCCAAATTAATTATTTCTACATCAACCAAAAGAAGCATGTAGAGACCCCAAGCTACTAATCGCTTCAAGCCAGTGGTTCAGCCACTACTACATCGTCTTTCTTAATACTACATTTATGACTACAGAATGCAAAGGTGTGACTGCACTTTGCAAAATAAATAGTCATTCCTCTTAAGCTCAAGCTATCTTTATTTTCCCGGCACATTAAGCACTTCAAATATCAAGAATACCACAGGAGTCATGGGTCAGACAACTGGACTTACTATTTAAGCTTTTAAAGCTCTTACTGTTGTACTCATTTTAATGTTTATCATTTAAAGGCAGCACTTGAGAAATGCCTCTGCAAAAACATTTTCTCACATGAATAATTTCTATGTACAATAACTTTACCGGGAAAACCTGCATGATAACAGCAGTTGTGTTTTTTGTTTGTTTGGTTTTGTTTTTCGCAGTATGCTGAGCCATTCTATATGTTCAATTTAAAGAATGGTATTAGCATAACTTGAAACATAAAGATATTTTCTGCATTTTGCTTTTTTATTGCTACAACCTAATGCAAGTTTTAACAGTCTATACCTTTGAAATGTGTCTATATTTTTATGTTTACATTTCTTTACTCTAAACATATATTTTATTCATATAACATTTAGAAGTCAAATAATTCAAACCAAGCATAAATTGGTTATGTCTGGGGGATTAAAAAAAGCCTTGACATAAAGTTGCTGAAGTGGCAACAATTTTTGTGCAGGGTGAGAACCATAGGCAGCCCATGTGACATATGGACATAAAACATTGAATAAAATGTCTCTGTGATGGCTTGAACACACAGATTCTAAAGAAAACCTGTCAAAGCTGCTTTGATCAGATTGCCAGTGCCGCAGTACTTTTAACCATCAATGACAGCGTTTCAGCTTCCAAAGTGGAGGAAGCCAGCAGGCAAACCTTATTTGATGTGCTAAACACTGAGGATGACTGTCAACACTGTAATTAACAAGATATCATTTTAGATTTGCGTTCAGACAGAAAGATAATTGGTGGTTATTAGTCGTCATAATATTGATGATGACATGACTTGTGTACTTTATGTCCAACAGTGTAAACCTCATATACATTCCTTAGACAAGACACATCCCTCTTTGTTCGGGAATCATACTGTATTGCTGCAGGCTGTCTTTCCTTCTGTCATAACATATTTTACAATCCAAGTTGTGTGGAAAACAAGTATTTAAAATATTAGATCTGCAGTAGCTGACTTTTTGGTTGGTCAGGGGACATAGAAGTCTTAAACACAAAATTGTTATATTGTTAGCTTTTCGCTGATATGGACAACTTCTTAGCAAACAGTCGTTTCTTTGCGCATCCAGTTGTTACAGAGCATCATTATCTCTAATTTGGAGTTTTGCTTCTATCCACTTGGTAAATGTAAGTCCAGTTTCTTTTAGCTCTGTTTTGGTATCCACCAACTTATGAGCTAAATATCTGACTCCTTAGCTGCTAAATGCTATGTTCACCGACTAGCTGCCAGCGGTGTCCATCTGCTGTTTGGTGTTGAGCAGGTACAGTGTACAGTGGAAGATTAGAGCTTTTATCTGAAAAGAGCAGCCTGCCATGACTGAAAACAACATTATGAAGCGCTGAAAGCAAACCAAAATGATAAAGTTGTGGGCAGGACAGACAAATATTTTGCTTTATTTTTTTATTATAACTTGCTTTTGGTTTTGCATTATCCCCTTTGCTGTTTTAACAATGCGAATTTCTCCACCTAGGCTTATCTTATCTTTTCTTATCTTAGCTGAAACTCGCTGTAAAGCAACCCCTTGTATAGTCATATTGTTCTCACATTGTAATTTGATACATCATAAACAAGTATTGATTGTAGATGTTTTTTCTTCAGAAAACTATGCAAATTATAACATAAAAATGAAACAGAAAAACAGCTGAATTGTCTACAATTTCACTTTTAGATTCCTTCAGATCATTTTCCACCAGCACACATAATATAAATTTTCATACTTGCTCTCAGGGATAGTGGCTCACTGTGAGCAGAGTATATTCCCAGGCTCCACAGCTGGAGTCAGTGATCATAACCAGAGCCTGAGCAAGTACTGAATGTATGGACCAGGAAATCAGGCCCTGAACTCAATCAGCCCTGTGGAAGTTATCAGTGCCCCACACAGAGCACATAAGAGGGCAGGAATGCGCTGATAAGCCGAGGCACTGACCTGCACCTCGCCTCCTCTCCGTCACAGTGATTGAAATGAGGACGATGGAGCCAATGAAAAAAGCTAATGATAAGGAAGGTTTCTGCACTGTAAGAAAAAGGAGGTTCACATTGAAATGTGATTGATGAGAGATTTTGCAAGCCTCTTCATCCTGATAAATCCACACCCCTTTTAAATGGGGATTTACGATGGACTTGATTTATATAAGCAAGCTTCTGTATAACTGGAGCTATAAACATAACGTAAACGCACCATTTGTTAACACAGAGACTTACTGTTCGATGGGGACTTTAATGTCATATCTTTTAAGAGGTGTTTGCTAGGAGGTCTTAGCTTGGCCATGTATCAGAGCAATGACCTTTCAATGTTCATAGCACCCATCAATCAACTTCCCAACAACTCACACCATCTCCAAAGAGTAGCCTAAAACAAAGATAGTAAAAAATATGTAAGGAGCCAAAGAAGATACACAGCAACTATTCAAAGTCTCACCTACAAAAAGTCATTGATGAGACAAAACTGTACTAGAGTTACAATCTAATTGAATTAAATTTTGCTTTGGATTAGATGGTTGTGAAGATTCACAAAAACACACGACACAAAAAACATTACAACAGTATATAATCTCTACATGCTGAGACGTGTGACTTTTTAGCATTTAAAAAAAAACGCTCTCCTGGCTCCAACTGCATTATAATTCATCCTATGCCAATATGCCAATTGAGCATGCAGAGTAACATTTGAGTGGACATAAAGAGGGGGTCAGGATTAAGCTGGGCTGTAGTGCAGAACAAAAAATCCTCCTAAATTGAAAAAATAAGGATTAGATCTATTAGCTCAAAAAGGGCGAAATAAGCTGCAGTCAAAAGTGCATTTCAGTCTAAAGTCACACCTCTGTGGATGAAAATACTACAATGATACTAATTACACAAAATAATCTATAGTGTAAGCAGAGATATAGTACTTCAGCACAGCACAGGCTAACTCATTAAATAATTTTCCTTTTTATTCTAGTGGCACCTCCAGGCTATCACTAACACTAACACGTGCTATCTTCAGTCTCCCACCATTTTTTGGCATTGTTTTCCGGCAGCCTTTCTCTACACAGTGAGACCACTAATCTCTTCAAAGAAGCACCTGAGGACATCTTCTTTAATCTGTTTTATATTAATAAAATGAGCCTTTTAGTTTAGCATTAACGTGTATGCATAGCTAAGGTTTAATGGTGTCAACACATGATGTTATTAAAGCAATGAAGCCTCATTAGTATGTCTCTTGTCATATAGGTATGTTATAAACAGCATATTCCACACAGTTTCTACAAATACACAGGACAACGAAACGGCAGTCAAATTTAACTCAAGTAGGCAAAATATCAAATACATGTGTCCTTCCAAAACCGCGATGACTCAGATGACTGCTGTTCCCATGACAGCAAAGGTCAACATGATTTACAGGCCAACATGTATGGCTGCCCTTGAACAGCTAGATATTCTCTTCCTCTCAGGCGACAGAAGCATCCCCTGCACACACTGCCATCTGAATTATTCAAAAAACAATTTAATCATGCAATGAAACATCTAATAGCTGCCACTATATCGTCTGTATTGTGCCTCCCCCACTTCATTTGACAAATCTGTTGCCCTGCCCGGCTGCCATTTCATATGCCCATTACTATCATGAGGCCAGTGATGGCATATTGAAGTCATAGACACACGCTCTTACAGAGTCCAATATGGAGAGGTGCAGTAATGAATCATCATACTTCTATTGAAAGATATATCAATTATACATTGGATTTTACGTACGTCATAGTTTGGAAATTTACTTTATTCTTTCAATAGTCTTTTAGGAGCTGCCTTTAAATCTAAGCCCACTAGCCATTATAGAAACTACAAATCACAGACAAATCAGAGATAACTAAAATCAATAAGACCAACTAATCAATGTCACACAAAATAATTGAATACAACCTGAACATAGAGCTGTGGGATAATAACAACATTAACAGCATATGCAAAATATTTCAGCTATTATTACTGATGTTTGCATGCAATATATACATTTTAGCTAGGGTATGAAATATTTTGGCAAGTCAGACAGAGGCCTTTGTTGTCTATTTTCCACACCTGTCACACTAGCTCAGTAAACTGTAATAGGCTACTTATTAGCTTTTTTTTAAGGGTAAGGTGGTAATTTAAACCCATTAATGATATTGTGTTAACTAAAAAAAAAAATCAACCTTTATGTCTGATACATCATTTTTTAAACTACTGGCACAAAATACTGTAATTTTGCTTAACAGATAAATGCGAATGACTAGTGTACAATGCTGTTTGCATACTAGCTGTAGTAATGACTTGTTTTCAGCAAATGCAAACAAAACAAAAGATAATCTTTTCACAATCTAAAAAACGACACTGTCCAGCGTTTTTAACATTCAACAGGTGATGGCTGCTGCTATCTGTACATGTTAACAGCAGTCCATCCCTTGGCATGGAGATGTAAATAGTTAGACATAGTTAGCTTAGTCGAACTAAGTTAACCAAACACCGACTGCAGCCCACAGGAAAGCCCCCAAACACAGCTGACATGACATTATTATGACAGCTGGTACAGACACCGGGACAGGGTAACAGGCATTTCAGTGTCACCAAACTAAAGCCAGCTAACGAGCTAACTTTAACCAACTGCTACCTAGCTTAACCAAAGACCCACTTTCCAAACCGACCATCAAAACAAGGTGAGCCACCGCATGACCTTCCCTTTCATTTAAAAACCCCGATGTCATATTTGTAGCATCTGACCTCACGACACCACCCCCTCCTTCCCTCTCGCGGTCTGACACTTTATTAATCTTGTGCCCCCTTTATACCCTCTTGGTCAAATCAACCCCTAGCTGGCCGACATTTTGTTCCAGCGGCTAGGCTAGCTCATCCCAGCTAACGTTACCTGGACGCTCCGCGTACTTAAGGTGGTAGCGACCCGTGCGCCCGATGACAGCTCGACCGCAAGGCATTTTGTGACATGATATTATCGCTTATGTGAGCTCCACAAAAATAAGGCCATCGTTATTCATGCTTACAACTGAAAGATAACGTTAGCATACTGGGCAACTGGCTAACTACTTAGCATACCGCGTAGATGCAGTTTGCTAGCAGTGAGGTAGCTAAGTTACCTCGGCTTGTACCGTTATCGCTCGCTCGTTCCCGCAGAGGGACACACACATCCAGTCAGCTCCTGCGGCTACAGCGAAATGCATTCTCCCGACTAACGTACTCACGGATAGATCGAGAAAGCCATTCACCTTTCGAAAAAGCAATGGTCCTCACGGCGTGCTTGTGAAAATCTTACAGAAAAGGAATGGAAAGGTCTTCCTGGTGTGGCTCCAGAGCAGCAGCCGCCGCACTGCAATGGCAGGCAGTGGATGAAGCCTTCCTTCTCCCCCCCTCTGCTCTCACACTTCGGCTGCCGTCACCGCCGCGGTGACAGTGACAGGTTCGCCTGGAAGAAACCATTCCGGTTTGTCCGCGGGGGGGAGGAGCAGGGATGCAGAGAGGCTGTCCACAGCAGCCGCAGCAGCAGCAGCAGCAGCGGGAGCAGCAACTATCCAGCAGCAGCATCAAGCGCCATTCCAGCGTGAGAACAAACGGTCGTCGATGAGGGTGAAAATACACCGATGAAGATTTATCAGCTTCTCGTGAACACAGCAGTGCCCGCCATATACGTAGGAATGGATGCGACTGTTATCATTCTGTCATCTATTTTAAATGCATCAATTAATAAGCAAAACAGACCGACTAAAAATACTAATCCTTCGAATGTCCAGAAGTCTACTGCATTGCTATCACAAAAAAAGCCCCAATGCATTGCACTCTCACTGCGGAATATCACAATTATGTATAACTGACCATATTAATGTAAAAAAAAAAAAGAAAAAGAAAAAGAAAAGAAAAATAGATTAGGTTTGACAAAATAACATACCTACTTTTAGTTCATGGATTGATGACAGGAATCATATAAGTTTGACATTTACTATAGTCCCATTGCAATAAATATGTGTGCATGGTATATTTGGGGGTCTTTTTATTGGTCTATTTTAAGCCTGAATAAAAACGCCTATAGGCAACTGTTTTTGCGTTAGTGTTGATTGACAGATCAGGAAAGAAATTAGAGAAATAACCAGCTAAATCTCTAGAATGGGTTTTTATTTGATTTAGTTCTAACAATTTTCATATAGATCTTGGCTTACAGTTGGCCATTTGTTTACAAAAATGTCACAAGGATGTTTTAATTATTTGAAATTTGAGAACCTGGAACTGCAGCAAGGCAATACCTGCTTCAAAACAGTGATTATCCTTGTCTGAACTTTGTATGAGCTACCAAAATAACTTCCTCTTTCAGGTAATATGATGTCCCTATTGCACCAGTGATGCAGTAGACTTCCACAGGTATACTGCAGAAGGCCCGAACAGACCTTTGTGCACACAAAGCAGTGTAAGCTTTGCATTTGCTGCATGTGACGTAAAGGGGTTATATTTTATCTTTAATGAGCTTTTAACAAGCATCCTGATCAAACAGAGAGCTAATAAATTGTTGTGAGGATGAGGGCAAGAGAGCTTTGTTTGCAGTTAGAGTAAAGCTACATCGTCCCCATGCACCTAAAGAAAGGGGTGTTAAAAACTCTGCTTTATATTATAACTTCAGCTTTAATTAATGATGTATATAAATTTTATGCACAGTACATTTCCAGCATGTGCTGAGCAGCACTTGCTTTCAAGTATTCACACCAAGACTTTCTATTTTACTTTTAAGTCACTTTTACAAAGCATACAACTTATTTACACACCTATTATATAAACATTAAAAAGCAAGATACAGTAGATATCCTGTTAATGTAATTACCTATACATACAAAATGTCACACCCAAATGCACATTATCTATGTTCCGATGTAAAAGAAAAATATGAGAGAAGAACTTTTTAATTTCAAGCAGGCCTCAATATTGATTTGATGGATCAAATTTTTGAAAATGAGTGGTTTGATTGATTAAGCATCCTTTGAAACAAAGGACATGACAAGTACAAGATGATTTATCCTTCATCCCTCTTTGTGTGTGTGTGTGTGTGTGTGTGTGTGCATAATCAGGAGAAACAGCTATTTATTTCAAAATGCTTTCTGAAAAATATGCTGTAGAGGATAGGAATAGGAGGCCCTTAACTTGTAAGATATTTTATTAGTTAGATGTTATATTGTTTAAGATGCAATGGGCGGTACGTGAAAATCTATTTGTATATCACTTTTAACTACCGCAAACATAAAGTCTTTACGGGGAAAGCTGAGGTAGGCTACTTAAGTAGTAATGACATGCTGCATAAAGCCATTTAAAATGCAGAGGATAGAACTAAAATCCACCCTACAGTCACGATGCTCAATACTCCTTCCCATGGGGTATACAGATTTAATCAATATACAGTAGAATGTAAATTGTGCACTGCACCAAACTCCACTCTTAAGACTCCATCGCATGCACTTTAGTTTTTTTCTGTGCTGGCTTTTCCAGAAGTACCTAATTCTCTGCAGCACATTCTGTTGTGCATTTTATCACTTTGAGATTGTGTGACCGTTCTTGTCACCTCTACCTCTGGCACTAATGAGCGCAGGAGAAGATAGGGGTTGAATGTAATGCCGGAGGAGCACAGAGGTCCTGCAATGTTGCTGACGTAGGGAGACTTGCCGCAGATTCCATTGGAGGATCTAAAGGAGAAGGGGGGGCGGGGACATCTTGAATGGAAGAATGCGAGTTGGACAAGGTCATAAGAATAAGATAAACAAGGGCAGTCGTAAACATCCTGTGGAAAAACAAAATATGATGAATAGCAGTCGTAAATACTGCTCAAAAACTGTATCTGTGGCCTGCACCTCTACGGCTCTGTTGGGTGTCCACTGAGAATGATAACATGCAAACCTTTGACAGTATGTCAGATAGTATATGTCACTAAGCATGAATAATGATGACACTAGTTATCATTATGCATTATCGTATTTAAACTAGCTGAAGTATTGAAGCATAAAAATGGAATCGAGCTATCAAACCCCCCTGGAAATGCATGAATGTAAACTTTTTTTTTTTTTAACAGTCTGCGTGTGACTGAGTTGGCTTTGATGTGAGCTTATGCCGCTTAATGTATGTGTGTTGAAGCCCTTGAAATACCCTCTGTTAATGCTACAACAGTGTTTGCATCACTGGCTCCAACAGCACAGAGGGAGTTTCACATGCCGTGCAACAGAATTATGCAGAACCCCCCCCCCATCAGTACATTTAGACACACTGACAGGATCCAAACCAGAGTATAACTGCAGGAACAAATCACACGAGTGGAAAAGCAAATTACAAATTCACAGCAGGTTGGCTTTTAGAGTGCACCGCCTCTGACGGTGAGTGAGTCACCTCTCAGCTGCACAGGTCAGGAAAAACAGCCTACTAAGCAAAGGTTGGCATGGCTATCTATGAGCTTTAATGACTGCAGCTATCAAATGACATGACAGACGTTAAACATAGCACTGCAGCAGAGAGAAAATAAATGCATTTGTCTGAAAGCGGTGCGAGAGAATACAGTAGATGATATTATGTGACACCCTGTTTGCCAAAGCTGCAAGATGATACTCAAAACTTTGTGCTTCTTATCTTGTTATCCAGTCTTTGGTTTTACAAATTGGGAGTACATCAATGTAATCTCATAAGGGAGTGAGCTGGCTACTGTACAGAGGCTTGTATTTCTGTGATTTCTGTGTTGTCCTCTGTCAGTATCACTGACCTCTAGCATAAGAAAGCAGCACTTGACAGCCAGCCCATTTGTTCAGGACAGAAATTCCACACACAAAAGTGTCATAATGCCTCACGATTACGCGGAGCAGCACATTCAGAGCTGGCGAAAGAGACAAGGGTCTATGATCTAGCAAGCATGAGATATCTTGTAAAGTCAGCAGTTATCAAAAGGTGCTTTATAGAGGAATGAAGTGTGACATCAGTGAAGCAGAGCTGAGGATGTGAGGCTGTAAAATGTAGCTGAAGCTGAAGCTTTCAGGAGATAGAGTTTGGCTGCAGCCTTCTGATCTGTGTCCAGCTTATTAGCAGCTGGTTTTACAGTGTGTGTGATTGTAACACCTGTCCCACAGAAGAGGAAATGTCTCATCTGTAATCTGGAGTATAATATTTGGATTCTGCATTAGAATAAAGATGTTAATGCAGCCTTGTTTGCTCTTTCTGGCTTTTGTGTACTCAGCTGTTATATAGGCGCCAGCAAATCAATTAATTTGCAGAGTGATTTGTGTCCTTGTAGTTCAAACTCAATTGATAGTTCCTATATTTAAATAACAATTAGATTGTCAACTGTGAGGAGATGCAAAAATTGTTGTGTTGCACTGGCTGGAGTGGATATGCTGCAATAAAATTACTAAATCAGTATAAATTTATACCAGTCTACCAAAACATTTTTACAATTTGGGTCTTCAACAGGGGGTCCGCAACCCCTGGGTGTCCTCAGAGTTACTGCAGGGGGCTGTTACATTATTGTTTTTTAATTCAATTTAAGTGTTTTTTCTTCCAAAAGTTAAAATATGTCTGAAAATACATGTTAACATGAATAAAACATATAAACTAGGGCTGTTTTTTTAAATCACTATTAATCGCAGAATTTCAGTGGTTAATCAGAATAATTGCATGTTTTCAATTCCATTATTTTGCATTACAAAATAGTTTTGAAGTCCACACTGACATGGCAAAGCAATTGTTATCAGATTTTCTTGATTACGAATCAAATGACAGCGAAAAGCTGCATGGGACTTGCATGAATCTTGAGTTCAAAGGTCAAGGGACCCCTTTTAAATGGCCATGCTGTTTTTCTATTGCCAAAATTTAGTTTAATTTTAGAGCATTATTTTGAACCTTTACTGAGAACTAGCATGAGGTGCTTGGTACCATTGGATTCCTCAGGTCTTCTAATTTTGGACGACCAGTATCACTGTAGCTTTAAAAACTCAACCCAGTACAGCCTCTTAAAACAGAAATGTCGGCCAGTGATTAACCCGATTAAAAAACATTAACGTATTAATTACAGACCTTAATCACATTGTGATAAACACATTTACGCTGACTGCCCTAATGTAAGCATATTAGCAAGTCGTACGTCTGCAATTTCTCCCATTGTATAAAAATGAAGGCAAAATCTTCCAGATATGGCCGCTGCCATCCTGTTCTGTAGATGTCATTAGAAGCCAGAGTCTGTGCAGTAACAACCTCTGCGGTGTTGGGTTCTCACCTATACACCCGTTTAACCAATCACTGGCAATGCCACTGATCACAAGTACACCATATGGCACACACCACTGCCAATCATGACATCAAACTACCTTTTTATAGCGTTAAATACCAAATAAAAACAAACTTCTCAGAAAAGATGAACACTTGAACACATAGCAGAGTGATAAGAACTGCCTAGAATGACTGAAACAATGTTTTGGAAAAATTCATTTGATGTGTAGTCATGTAGTTAGTCTGGCCCATGTTCCATATGCTAATATACAGGCCTTATGTCCATATGGCCTGTACTGCAGCCAGCCACCAGGGGAGCAGTAGAGGTGTTTTGGCTTCACTTTTTGGGAGCCATCATCCTGTCCATCTTTATTTTATAGTCTATGTGAGCAACACAACATTGAGGACAGGCTAACTGTTGTCCATGCATTCTTGTGCAATCAAGGTGCCAAATCACATATCGGCCTATCAGTTGTATCAGTATTTTAAGTGTATGGCCTTTTTTGTGTGCAACAATCGATCATTTTGTAACTTCACAAGCAAGAGATTATGACATACCATCAACTTCAGAAAACAAACATGATGTATACATATGAGTTTGAGTTCCTTAACATTTGAGCTCACAGTTAACAACTTAAGATAAGCAGAATTTACGATGGAAAAGTACAACTATATCTATTATCTGCCAATAATTATTATTTTAATAGCTTGATATTTCATGCAACGTAAAGGAGCACAGGACATGGTGGCGCCAGTTTAATATGCATCTAAATTTTATGTAATGTGTTAAGGTGGGGGGGATCCCTGCTCAATCTCTATTTTAGCTGAAAAACATTGACAACCACTAATTTACAAAATCCAGATCAATCCCATTGTAAAGTAGCTATTTCATGAAATGGTAAAACAAGTGACATACAGTCATGGTGTTGAGCTACAGGCAATAACAAAAGCAGACAAACATCATGTGACACTGTGAACAAACCTGGATTTTCATAAAATTCATAAAATAAAATCAGAACCCATGTACAGGCAGGAAATACATATTTTTCAAGATTTCCCCAAATGAACCTGTAATCTCCATCTCGTTTTTTTTCCCACCAACAGCTGAGAGCTCAGACATATCAGGTGACATGAACTGACCTCACATCCCCGGCCCTGGGGATCATGTGACAACAGGCCGCCAACAGCCAAATCCTCTCTGGATCAAACTACAGCATCATGCACAGTTGCAAAGAAGCAATCGCCTAAGTATGTTTATCCCAGGAGGGGAGCACTAATGCTAATAAAGATGAACAATTCCAATCAGTTAATGTGGATGACAGAGAGGTCTTTAACAGCAAAATGGTGAGTTAGGAATTATTTTGCTTCTGAAGATCTGATCATAGATTGCAGTGTTAAACATGATGCTGGATTTCTTGAGGGAAATAAAAGCTTTTAAAACAGCAAGATCCTGATCAATCTGACAGCTGGAAATTGTGACAGCAGATTATTATCCATCTTAATTAACCAGAAATACTCTGCAGCTCTTCTAACATAAGCCCAGTGAGACTCACTTATCTTAAACACAGTGGTGGATCTTCCCTAGGCCACTGGTTCCCAACCTTTTTCCTTAAGGGATCCCTTTTCTACCATTGAGTTAACTAACAACCCCTGACTAAGTGACATATTTACTGTATAATTCATATTATATCCAATGCATAACAATCACAGTACAGAGCAACTGATAAACCCTTTAAAACACCTAAATAGTGAACACAAATTCTGCAAGAAATTTGTGTTAACTAGTGATTTAGGTCCGTAACCGCTTGTCCTCGTAAGGGTTACGGGGGGCTGGAGCCTATCCCAGTTGTCATCGGGCCAGAGGTGGGTAAACTGTGGACAGGTCGCCAGACTATCACAGGGCTGCTACATATAGACAGACAACAATTCACTATCACATTCACACCTACTGGCAATTTAGAGCCACCAATTAACCTAACCTGCATGTCTTTGGTATGTGGGAGGAGAGAACCGGAGAGAACCCACACAGACACGTGGAGAACATGCAAACTCCATACAGAAGGGACCCGGGTTCCTTGCAACCCTTACGAGGACAAGCAGTTACAGACAATAAATGAATAATGATTTATGTGAATTTTAAACACATAAATTTAAATTTAAATTTAAATTTTAATCTTTTTTTTGTTGCATCAGAGATGAGTTTTCCTGATATTTTATGGAACTGTTTATATTCTCTGTCTATTTTCATTTTTTTCTATCTTAAATAATAATCTAAACTTTAAAAATATTAACTTAATTTACTTTTCATTGCAGAAATAAATGAAATGCTGGGATATGGGCTAATTCTGTACAAAAAGCTTTCTTACACCCCCTAAAATTATGAAGGTCTTGCTACCCCTCATGAAGCTTTGGTGGTTTATAGTCAAGGTCAGGAGACCCAGGTTGGGGGTCAGTGCTATAGGCAATGTAAGCAGTTGGCTGCCTAGGTCGCCACCCGGAGGGTGAAAAAAAACATAGTTTTTTTGTTTGTTTATTTGTTTGTTTGTTTGTTTTTCTCCTTTTTTAAACATAAAAATGGAACATAGGGGATGTGGTGGATTTATGCATATACGGAGAGCATTAATGTAAGAAAACAAGCCAAAAGCCACTCGGGGTGCATTCAAAAAATAAGAAGAACATGAAACTTGATAATTTGCACATACAGTATTCTCTTATTGTTTTTTATTTATTATATTGTTATAAGTTGTTTCTTTCTGTTAATTTGTCATTAGCTCTTGATATTTTTGGTAATTTACTGCCTACAATAAATATATAATCAATAATAATAACACTTTTTTTTCTCTCTTGTTGGGGAGTTGCCAGGGGAAGCTGGCCTAGGGCCCCTGAATGTGCAAAGTCCACCACTGCTTAAACCTATTGTTTAAAAAAACAAAACATAGAAAAACGCAATATTTAAAATGTTTTTACGATCAGATCACCTTACCCACAGTGTCGCCCCTTGATGTGACCTACCAGTTAAATTATTAATGAAGAGTCTGATTTTTTTTTTTTCACATCAACTCGACTCTTTAAATTAGTTTGGATTCATAAGAGGTTGTCTATTCATGGCTTTTTCCCAGGAGAGCAACTTCGCTTAGGATGAGAGGAAAGCAATTAAAGGCCTTGGCAGTGTGGGATCAGGTGCTCCCTTTGGACCAGGCCAAAGGAGTATCTTGGAGGGCAGGTGATTGGGGGTAACAGAGACAGGGGAAAAAAAGGGAGAAAAATCACCCGGGAGTAATTTACCGCACTGCAGGAAGAAGCCAAACACTATAACACATGCTATAAATCTCCACCGCCTCTCAGTTCAAGTGGAAATTAATTTTATCACAACTACAGGTGGACTCATTGATAAATTCAATAGAAAATATCAAATCCCATGTTTTTTCTTTTTAACAGAGGGAACCTTGCAAGGTTGGCCACTGTGCAATATATCAGATGAGTGGGAGATTAAACTTTATTTTTTCCTGCTTGAATTCACCAACCACATGAGCATCGACAGTCCTTATACTAACAACTCCTGCCTTCATGCAGCCGCACTGTTTTTAATGATCTGTATCTCAGCAACTACAACATTACTATCACCACATATGAAAGCTAAACACTCATTCAAACCCCAACTGCACCTCCACCTCCTCCTTTCTCCATTGCCTGAGCTGTGCAAACATGGATGTTTGACTGTGTTTATGAACATATAGGTAGTAAAACTCTGCCCTCTGCAGGACTTGAGCTGAACACTGTTTCTCCGTGTCGAGCATGACTGACTGTGTCCAGCCTTGCGAGAGGAAATCTATATGGAGAATTATTCATGGTGGCGTGAAAACAAGCGTGAGGAAAGTGGATCTGCGTGATTTCAACCCCTGCTGGCTGATGATGCACGCGTGAGCTGATGGAGGGAGACACAAGAAGGAGCTGGGAGTTGTTCACCCACGGGTCCGCCCTGATGGGATGCTCCTGAGTCTAAACAGCATATGGTGCCTCCCTGGGCATCAACACACATCCTACATGTCCAGCAACACAGCAGGCTGCATGACACACATGCACGGTACTGATATGGCAGACGCACACATTATTAAATACATAAAATGCACACACACTTCTTGCTTTCATACATTCTCAAACACAGTATGTTTGGTTATATGTAAGAAATGAGAATTAAAAGGCTTTCTATTTGCTTATGTATTTATTTCTTAAGCATTAATGGGCTCTGTTGTGTTGTGTTGTGAATTTGTGTTGTGTGGTTTGACACTAATAATTATCTTTAATACATCACAGTGCATGTATGGGGGACTAACTGTTGCTGAATTATGGCATTATTATAACTAATAACAAAATGAGATCTAAAACGTTAAGTCAGGTAATCTATCAGTCGATCGACAGAATTAATCAGCAACTAATTTGATATTGATTTATTGTTGGAGTCACTTTTCAAGCAGAAAATTTAAATATTTGCTGTTTCCAGCATCCTAAATGTGAGTATCTCTTGCTTTCCTCATTTTTGTACCATATTAAACTGAAATTTGGGTTTTTGGTTGAACAAACATGGGCATCATCTTTTATCATTTTCTAACATTTTATAGACTTAAAGGTCCAGTGTGACGGATTTAGGGTGACACATTGGCAGAACAGAAATATAATATAATAAAGATGTTTTCATTTGTGTATAATCACCTGAAAATAAGAAAATTTGTGTTTTTTGTTACCTTAGAATGAGCTGTTCATATTTACACGGGGAGCAGGTCCTCATCTATGGAGTCTGCCATGTTGCACCACCATGTTTCTGCCCAGAACGGACAAACCAAACACTAGCTGTAGACAGGGCCATGCATGTATTTGTGGCGGCAAGTGTAGTTAGCAGCCCATACACAACAAGCAGAGTTGGAAAAACTGTTTATTTAACATGAAACTGATTTATTCCGTTTTTTTTACTGGCTTAAATCACAGGTCGGTTTGTTTTGGAGAGACCTCTAATGATAATTCAGCTCCCGGTACAAAACCTTCTGAACACCTGGATCTTAAGTTATCAGAGAAAAATTAGCAAGTGTTAGGCAAGTGGGCCATCTGCAATTTGCCAAACAGCACTGGAAAAACAGTGATTTATAAATTGCTTAAGTGTTTTTGCCACTTAAAATCACCTGGTCCATTTGTTTTGGAGATGAGGAAACCTCTGTGGATAGTTTGGCTTCTGGTTAAAACTTCCTGAACAGTAAACACTGAAGGAATTCTAACATGGGGAAGTTTCGGTTAGTTGCAATCTGCCATCTTCATTACAAGCCATTATATCTCCCAAAAACTTATACTTTCTTATGTGGATATTTCTTGCTTTCCTTGTTTTATATCATTGTAATATAATTTTTGGTTGGACTATTGGTGGACAATAATGGGCATTTTCTACCATTTTATAGATCAAATGATATATCAATTCACCAAGAAAGTGATTAACACGTTAGATAATAGATAATAAATGAGTTTGAGTGTTTTTGAAGCCCTAATAAATACTTCTTATTCATTCATTTTCAAGATGTAAAAAACAATGTGTCCTTTACGTTATATCAGAATTAAATTAGACAGCAGCAGATGAGCACAAGTAAATCCAAAGTGTATTTACAGCCTGTAAAATCTTTACTTGCCTTAGATAAACACAAAATATCACCTTCAAAAGAACAGCATGTGTTCATCTCATGATAATCAATCGGCAGACAATGTAATCCACAGAGACCAAGACTACGATTGATTAACTTGTCTCGGGACAACCTTCCCAGTCTTTCATTTTTCATGCTTGACTTCCCCACGATGGCCACCATCTTGATTTCTACAAACATTACATCATCCTGCTGGTTGTCCTTCACTTGACCCCACACTCGAGAACTCAAATGAGGGGGGGAAACACGAACGATCAAGCCCTCTTTGAAAATAAGCCAAAATTATAATGAGAGCTTGTTAGTGTGGTATTTATAGACTAGTATTTTTGGAACGGAAAAATATCGTATGTGATGTTGGTTTAGCGCTACATTCCCACTAATCCTCGGCTGCTGATGGCGCTTACTGTCCAGGTCTCCTCTCCTGACATAAATCATGCGGGAAAGTCAATAGAGTTGTTGGGATTTATGTGACTTTGAGTCTCTCTCTTCAAAATGATTTGTTGTAGATGAGGGACACAAGCCCGACCATAAAAACAATTCAGAGGCACGAGTCATTTTCTTCAAATCTTTCACTGACAACCAAGGTCTCTGCTGTTTATAATCCAAGTATCCTTTAAGGAATGAACAGGAGGGTATTTCTGTGTAACTGAGTGTGACAGGAAACCCATTTTAGGGCATCTTGTCTTACGGATATAAAACTAAACTGTGACCATGAAACACACTTAATAATCATACATTATTAAACTTGCAATTATCCTGTGTCATTTTTTGTTGTTGCCACTGCAGAGGCTGTAAAGTTAACATAATGGTGCACACACAGTGCAGAGTGCCCACAGTGACCTGCCATATGTCCCAGCAGAGGACACATAGGCAGGCCTTGCTCCTGAGTCACAGCCTCCAGAAACATACCCAACATCTGCCATCCTCTCCACGCAGGGAGCACACACGCAACCTTAACATGCATCACACAGGGCCAGCGCCTCCTCACTGTCACATACAACCCCCCACCCCCACCCCATCACCTCCAACCAACCCCCAGTGCTTATCACCTACAGGAGAAAAAAATCCATTCAACTGTTCTTACATAACAGACCTGTCTTACCTAAAAGAAAATCAGCTGCTGCCCCAATCACAGTGCCGCCCCCCCTCTCCTCCTCCTTTCAATAAGACCTTCTAGAGCGTTAGTCGTGATAAATCTCCTGCGCCCACCCCCCCCTATGCTCTGCTCCTCCCTCCCTCTGTCTCTTTCCACAGCTCTTGGTGTGTCTCACTCAGAGTCGGCCCTTCTGCTCCCACCCTCATGCACCTCCACGCCTTCAACACACGGGAACAATCTCCCTCTAACAGGCCCTGAATATGCAGATTGGTTAATTCAGCTGCAGTTGCTCTCTCCGTAAATGCATCTGCAGCACTTTCCGAAGACTGAGCAGCGAATAAATGCTTACGCGGGGGCTTTTTTTTTGGTGGTGGATAGAGGGGGGAGTGCCTCTGTCCACAGCAGACTGCAGCCAAGGATGGGATTTTAGAAGTGGGATGGGGCGAGCAGAACTAATAGGAGATTAAGACTTTGACCAAGGCGAAGCTCCAGGCCCTGTTGGTGACTGATCCTGATCTGTTAAGGAGTAATTAATTTAATTGCGCTTTTCATCTTGGCTTAGTTGCATCTGCTCCTGCTGATACACTCTTAGTTTCCCCCTCAACTCACCTGGTTATAGCCTCTGCAGCAAACATTCCTTTAACATTTTCCAAAACAGCTGAGAGGGCAGGAAAAATACTGCATTAAAAACAGATCTTTCCCCAATTCAAAGCACATGAAACAGAAACAGCAACCTCAGTTTAGCATCACTGCATCAGGGACACTGTAGGTGCTGTGCATGTACAATATATATTTTTCCCACTGTCCTGATAAAATGTAATACAAATAAGAATACACTGCTTATTCAGAATCATCTCAACATTTATCCATAAAAAACACACATAGCAAAGACAGCATATTCCGTTAACAAGGTGACAATTTATATTTCCTGTTTTTTATCCTCGAGGTTGTCTTTTTTAAGAACAACAAAGAAAAGTCACAAAGTGATTGGATATGCGAGATTGGTGGTGTAAATAATACAGAGAATGTGATTTTGTGTAATACCTGAACAGATGGACTAATGCATTTCCCTGAAGCATTAAGAAATGCTGTAAACGCTGCTGCTTCAAACGAGGTGTTGTTGATGAACAGAAAAATAACTCCTGCTATACACAAAGGCATCGGGTGCATTAAAAGACTGTAGTCCCCCCCCCCCCCCCCACCTCCATCTCTGTTGTGCTTTCTGCAGCCTTAGCACTAAAATCTGATTCAAGCTTTCTGTGAACAAGTACGATGCTTGCCAACACAAATGACAGCGGGAGTGGGCCGGGTGCCAAAGTCCTCCCCTGACTATCAAGAGAGAAAAGCAATCAAAAGAAGCAATCGATATAAACAAAGTCTTAACTACTATTGATTATTTAGCTCTACGCTGATGGGCAATGATAGTTATGGACCTAAATTCATACACTCAGTTGATTAATATCCTCAGTTTTCTGTTGAAATGGCCAATCAGGCAAGATTTTCTGTTGGAAAACGACTGCAGATCGCCCAACGGCTCAGAGGCAGTGTTGTGTCTGTTGTGACATTTTAGCAGGATGCAATAGAAACTGCTCCTCAGCTGAGCATCCTGCAGTCTCATCACTCACTGTAAGGCGGACCGTTACTTCCATCAGCTGCATTTTAGTTTGGGCAAGTCAGCAAGTTTTCCTCTAGTGCACACACAGCCCGTACAAAAGAAATATACCATGAAAAGGCCAGGAGCCCTTACCCGGGCTCTCAGTCTCTGGTGAGATAGTGGCCTCTCGAGCCGTTTGAAGCGTCCTCTGAGTGGCATGCCATAAAGACAAATGACATCACTGTGGTAAGTCGTTCTCTATGACTTACAGAGCAGGAGAGGGTACGAGAATACAGTGCCACTACACTGCCTTTTTCCATTCAGATGAAGGCTTATGATTCCTGTGTATGGCTCAAAATCAAGGCCACCACTAATCTGTCAATTACAGCCTAAAAGCACCCACTGTCCGGTTCACTAGACAGGAACTAAATGATGGTTTTGTAATTACTTTTGAAATATGGGTCTTTTGTTCAATCAATTATGACTGGTTGTTTTTTTCACTGAGGCAAATTCTCTGCATTAGCTGCATGGTTTTAGGGATGGAAACGCCAGCAATGCCAGTCTGCCTGCCAGTCAGTTCACCACTTTGGATCAGACTTAAATATTTCAACAACTATTGGATGGATTGCCATGACATTTTGTACAGATGTAAAGGAGCTCTGCACAACATTCAGAACATCAATATAGCACCATACAACTATGCTATGCAAACATATAGCGGAGTAATGGCTACCAGAGCAGGGACTGAAATCACGTTATCTATGTGTGACTTGTAAACTGAGCTTCTCTGATGGGGCCCATGCATGTAGGCACATGTGTGTGTATCGCTGCAGCATGTTCTCATCCCAACTCGTAACATGGTGTCACTCTGTCAGTGACCTTCTGCGTCTACTTATGATGTTTTAGGTATTCTTCTGCATCAGCTGTTTACGCTCCAGGATGCAATTACGCTGATGTCAACATATGCACATGGTGGGATGACTTCATGGTGGGATGACTTCATGGTGGGATGATGTCATGGTGGAATGACGTCATGGTGGGATGACGCACCCACCATGATTTAGGCAAAAGATGCACATGGTAAGGTGTAGAAAAATCCCTGACACATCCATGGGGGAAGCGAACTCCAGACTCCTGCATGACAGTCAGTTGTTTGTGCACGCTCCTTATATTATGTGGTTAGCGGCAGCATTATTACCTGATGCTGTCCTTCAGTGTTTCATGCAAACAGTCGTCTGTGTCCCAGAGGATATTTCCGACCGACTTTGGTGATTCCCTACACTTACAACAGGTCCAAATTTTCACTTATTTTGTGAAATATCTCAACATCTGCTAAATGGATTGGCACAAAAATTGGAATGGGCATTCATGTTGCCATGAGAATGAGATCCTGTGACTTTTTCTCTGGTGCAACCAGGATGTCGATATTTATAGTTTCAACTAAAGTGTCTCAACAGCTTTTGTCTAGAAATTACATTCAGACATTGCTGTCAACCTAAGGATGAATTGCGATAACTTCGATGGTCCTCTGACCTTTCATCTAGCACCATAATCAAGACAAACAACACTTATGTTTATTACCAAAGACCTGTGTCAAGAAATGAATTGAAGATGCTGATATTTATGCTTTCATCTCATCACGTCTGAACTACTGTGATTCTCTTTTTGCCTCCCTTAATAAATCTTTAACCTTTTACACATCTCTAGAAATGTTTAACCAAATACATCATTCACATACTACATATAATTTAAACTCTCTGTTAATTTCAGAATTCGTTTTAACCCTCTGAAACCTGGATTGATATCAGTTTTGTAGTGCTGCATTCAGACACCTTTCACAAGCTGTTTAGCCCTTTGAAAACTGAGCAGATTGATTTGATTTCTTTCAAAAACATGGGGGAAAGGCAGTGAGCAACATGGCAGGACATGTCTTACACATAATCAGAAATTATTAACAGGTGACAAGAAAATACTTGAAAATGTATTTTTTTAAAGAGGGAAACTTAAAAAAACATCCAGAAAACTATATTTATAAGTATCATAATTATATATTTAGAATTATGAAAAAATACTTTCTTCTTTTTTTCTCAATTTTCAGCACTTTTCAAGTCATTTCCTATGCTTTACCTTTATTTATTTTTTGCTTATTTTTTTTTCTTTCTTCCTTTCAACTTTTTACTGGTTTTATGCTGATATTTGGGCCCTGTCTTTGCAAAAAATCAAACCAATTTGCTCAGGTCTCTGAGGGTTTTAAAAAAAAACGGTGTTCACTTTTACCGCCCTCCATGGCCAGGCTCCACAGTATATCATGGACTTTCTACAACCCTACACCATAAGCTGAGCCCTTAGGTGCTCTACCCAAGGTTTCTTAGTGTATCTCGGACACATTTTAAGATCCAGGGAAAGTGTGCCTTCCAGTCAGCAGCCCCTGAGCTTTGGAATACTCTTCAAATAAGCTTGAGGTCTTTGGACACTGTGGGCTCTTCTAAAAAGCAGCTAAATCCAATCTGTTCAGACAGGCATTTAGATGGCAAGTGATATTTTATGTTTTAATGTTTGCCTTAAATCGGTTCCCCTTCTATACTTTATCTGGTGTCTCAGATTTGACTGTAAAGCACTTTGTGTCTGGTGTCTGTGATCAAACACCTACAAAACATTACTAGTGACATTTCCATCAGCCTCAGCTGCACTAAGTACACTTAGTATTTGTCCTATAAGCATGCAAACACATTAAACTAAGATGATGAACATGGTAAACATTATTACCGCTTAGCATCAGCATGTTAGCATTGCCATTGGGAGCATGTTAGCATGCAGCCCCACAGAGCCGTGAGCTGGTCTGTGGATTCTTTGTCTCATTAATAAATCAGCACATCAGAGAGTGGCTTAAAGCTCTGTGACTGTGACACAAAGCAACACCAAGCTGAGTGGAGTTAAAGATAAAGCCTAGAGGTACACTTAATGATCGGAAATCTGAAACATAATTGAACATTTGAAATGTAAAATACAAGTTCAACATAATTTTAAGCAAAAGCAACTGTGATAAGACATAATATATATCTTTGAGGCATTCACAGCTAATGTTCTCAACAGGATTCCCGCTGTTGACCATTACTTGTATCAAAGACTCAACCAGCTCAGTGGTTTTGCAATATCCTTCAATCAGATGGAGCGCCTGAGCTGAATTCAAAGTCAGGTCATATCTGAGCTGTCAACACGATATCATTCCCTGGAGGCTGAGGCCCTCCAGCAGTCTGTTGCTGCGCTGTCTGGAAACAACAAAGTCCACGTGTGCATTTCAGTTATGACTGCTTTGATTTATGCACAGCAGATCTCTGAAGTTCAAACACTGCTTTGTGAATTAATAACCCCATCAAAGGATGTTTCATGATCATTTAGCGTGACGATAAAGACAAGAAAGAGTTTCACCTCAGGCATTTGGGAACATTTTGAGTCATTAGACACCTGTTTTCCTAAAAGATGAGCGTGTGTGTCTATGAATAAAATCGCAACCTTGATGCTCAAACTGAATTTCTTCTTAGAAACCATGTGAAATCTATACCATACAATTCACTTGAAACTTCATCAGCATTTTTTAAAATCTTAAATCAAAGAACCTATTATAAGTGGTCAAATTCGAAAGAGATTAAATGTGACGAAATTCTGGATTTCCTTCTTGAGTTAAATGTAAAAGTAAGTAAGTTATCTCCCACATTAAAGGAATGATCTGTCATTTTAGGAAATACATCTTTCCACTTTGTTGCAGAGAGTTTTATGAGTAGAGAAGTGACAATTAGTTGATTAATCAAATGAAAGAAAATTACTGCCCATCACATTGACAATCAGTTAATCATTTCAGTCATTTTTCAGGCAGAAATGTCAACATTTGCTGGTTGTGGGTTCTTAAATGTAGGAATTAACTTATAATAAATGGGGACTATTTGGGGTGTGGACTGCTGGTTTGAAAAAGGAAGTTATCTGGAGATGTCACTTTGGGCTCTGGAAATTTTTGATGAGCATTTTTCGCAATTTTTTAACATTTTATAGACTACATGATAAACAGTTACTCATAATAATAGCTGGCAGATTAATCAACATAGGAAATAAACATTAGTTGCAGCCCTATTTATGAGGAGGCCAATACCGCTCTCATGTTAATGTGGTCAATATGAAGCTACAACCAGCAGCCAGTAAGCTTAGCTTAGCACAAAGACTGGGAGCAAACTGCCAGCTTTGCTCTGTCAAAAGGTAACAAATTCCACCTTCAAGCACCTGAGATGTCCACCAAAAAAAGACTTTATATGTAATTTGTTTGATCTGTATAAAAAAGTGTAAAATTCCTATAAAACCACAAATGTCGACCAATTTCTTGAAGGGAGACATATTAACATGACACAGGAACAACTAACAATGCACATTCCTACAAGTTTCTGTCACATTTGTGGATTGTTGTGCAGGGAAACAATATTAGTACAGCCTCAACACAGCAGGATGATGAACCTTTTTTCCATCATCTCAGGTTCACCAAATCTGCAACATGCCAGCTGCAATTTGCAATATTATTTTCCTATTCCTTTCATTTTCACAGATTTTGCTAATTAAAGTAAACTCAATACTTGCAGCTCATGCATGAGAATGCAAAATACCTGCAGTGCTTGCAAAATGATCTGCAATTTGTGAGAAACAGTCATTCAAGGAATGAGCCACCATTTGTGATCTGTGTGTAAACAGCACTGTGTGCAGTTTATCTCTCACTGCTTTTGAGTTTTTACCCAAAGACAAGACCATGCTTTGTGCAGCTTTTTTGGTGCATGGTTGGATTAATTTGAATAATGTATGTCTGTGGATTCAGTCATTCACACAATGATCAAATACAGACTGAAGATATTTGTCCTGCACAAAATCTACAGTTCTACAAGACCCCTTCACAACTGAAGCATATTCTTGAGGGACATTTTTGTATCTGTATCATAACCAAGTCTTCGTGATGTCAGGATGGTGACTTATGTGCTCTGCTCATTTTAAACATACATAACAGTGTTTGTGGCTTGGTGATAAAGCTCATTGTGGTTTTTTGAGTGTGTTAACTTACATTGGAGTCAAGGAGATCAATGCTGTCCAGGCTCTTGCTCCTGTGAATGCGGCCCTTGATGCGGCGCAGTGATGGTTTGCCCTGAATGGTGCTCGCTGAGGAGGCTGCAGTGACGGAGCCAGCGGTCGGGCTGGGGTGTATCCTGAGGTGAGCACAGAGAGGGCGGGAGGAAGGAGGACAAAGAAAAAAACAACAGCACTACATCAGGGCAAGTAAATACACTTCCAGCATGGTTGTATCACAGCAGGACAAAGTGCCACGGGCAAGACCGAAGAAGAAGAGGAGGAAGAACACAGTGGTCACGTTTGCTGTTTCTCAAAAGGCCACAGTCCCCTGCTGGATAAAATGGCATTTAAAGAAATCTATAATTGGATTTAATGTCAGAGAGGCCCTGTGGGGGAGCTGGTTGGAGCTCAGGAAGCACCGCAGCCTCCAACATGTACGGCCTGTGCAGCTCTGTGGGCCACAGCAGCCACGCTGTAGCTGGGTCATGGTGAGATGTGGGGAGGAGGCATGCTTGGCCGACCTATCACCAATACTCTCAGGAAATGTTTTACCCTTCACAAATGACATACTTAAGCAGCACTGCTGGAACCCTTCTGACCACATTAAAACCCTCCGCCTCTCATTTCCTTTGTGTTCCTCGTGTTCGTGGCTTAATTGCTGTGTAATGTGCTGTGTTTGCCACAAAATTAATTGTCCCCGTAGGCATGAATAAAACTGAATTGACAATTTAGTTTATCAATCAATCCACAGCAGGGTTACTTTTTGAGACCAGCCACGCCCGTCTCCTATATATTAGACAAATACATTATATTGGTACCTCTTCTACCCCTTGGGTAGGTTATAACTGACAGCTTTATTAATGCTTAATAAATCAATTACTAATGTTTTGTGGATCACTTATTAAACATTCAGAAGGCCAGGTTGTGAAAACTCTAGCTGGTGTTTATCTTTTTTATTTGTAATTAATGCAGCTATTAATATTTGAAATCTGTTGATAAATGTCTGCAAATTTCACTTTGTAGAGTTATAAATGTTGACAAGTTATTAGTCTGCAATAGTCTGGCGCGTTGTCCAGAGTGTGCCCCACCTCTGATGCAATGTCAGCTGGGATAGGCTCCAGCCCTCCATGACCCTTAACAGGATACACAGTTATGGCTAATGAATGAATGAAGCTATAGCTAATCTTAACATTCATGATAACTGCATGGGCGTAAATTTTTATATAACACACCCACTCGCATTTCATTAAGGCTTAAAGTTGCGCATATTTAAGGGTGGGCTGCTTTAAGTAACAGACTGTCTTCTGATAGAGTCTTCGGCCTCTCAGTCAGATCCACCCCTTGCTCCACTACAGCTTTAGCTTCTTGCCAAATATGGTCACTTCTGGCTCCATAAAAAAATCAGATGGTGACAGCCAAAATGCAAAACTGGAGGTTTCAACACGAGTCCACAAACCAATGGGTGATGTCATGGTCGCTAATTATTTTTACAGTCTATGATTGGGAAGCCAAAAGAATACTTCTTTAGGAAAAGGGACAGGCTCTGGTACAACAAAAAGTCATCACAACATTAACAGCGGACATTGTCCGGATACATATTTCTTTTTCATCGTGTTATTTGGTAAGATGGTCTTTGGAAATGTTTTAACAACCAGAAGTGGGCCTGAAGTTACAAAAGGATGAGTAGCCCTGGTTTAAAGCATATTCTCAAGGGAAAACAACTAAAACGTACTGGCTCTAGATTTTCAGTTGTTGAGAATGATCTGCTTTTCTGTATTTTATATGATTGAAAATGAATATATTTGGGTCTTGGACCGCTGATTGGACAAAACCAGTGTTATAAAGATGACACTTTGGGCTGTAAGAACTTTGACAAGCAATTTTCTTTTCTATTATTTTCTGACATTTTGCAGACCAAACAACAGTTCCAATCTACTTCATTTATTACACAAAAAGAGGTGTTTCCCATCAATGTGCAGTGCGTGTACAGCACAGTGTAGCTCAAATTGGTATTACTGTAATTGCTTCCTTCTTTTCAGTCTTTTTTCTCAGTGTCACGAAAGACAGTCACTCTTAATGAGGATTTACCTAACGCAATATTCAATGAGGAAAAATCCTGTCTACAGTACGGCTCAGGGACAAGTAGATATCCATTAGCGTGCTCAGCAGCAGGCTCAGAGGAGCTCCTGAGGCTTGGAGACTCAGTGAGGGGAAATTAGGAGAGAAAGGAATGAACAAAGATGGGAGGAAAGAGAACATCACCTTCCACTTTCTCTCTGCATCAAGTCAATAGTTGCCTGAAGCGGTGTAAGTTGCTTACTGGCTGGAAATGCGAGATAAAAAAGCATTCTGCAATACGTGCAGTCGATTACAAGCGACCTCAGATTGTTCTCATAAACAATACAGCAAACATGACTAATGAGAAAAGCTGCTTGGACTGTATCAAAGGCCCCAGTGCAGTCCTGCGCATTCGGAGGCTCATTTCTTGGATGTTGATTCTGAAATGGATTTCAGCCAAAACACTTCAGGCCACAAAGGCACAATGTAACATAGTGCCAGCAACTGTGCCGACTCAGATATAATGTGCAGTGAACAATTTCATATCGCTTTTGTGATGAATTCTGCTTCTCTATCAAATATGCAGGTATAATGTGTTTCTCCTGAGGTTTGAGGGAATACATAAATGTGTGAGACTGAATGTTAACATCTCATTCTCACTTTATCACCATAAAAAGTACATTTTAAACTGCATGTGGATGAACGCCATTTGGCATGTGACCTAAAAAATACTGTTAGGGACATGGAAAGTCAAAAGACCTTTTACCTTGTACTTTAAATGAAACAATTTCATGGAAATTGACATAATCTTAAAGGAATAGTTTTGGGAAATATGCATATTAGCTTTCTTGCCAAGGATTTGATAAGAGGACGGATACCACTTTCATGTCTGTGCACTAAATATGAAGCTACAGCTACAAGTCAATAGCTTCATAATATGCATATGTACATTAAAGGTATGACTGGGTTGAAAATAAAGACTGGAAATATGGAGAAACAGCTATCCTGGCTCTGAAAGGTAACAAAATCTACCTGGCAGCACTTCCTAAGATAACTAAATGGCACTTTAAATACTGTTTGTTTAATTTGTAGAAAACCAAAGTGTATGAATGGTAAGTTTTGGACTATTTCTTGGCCTGTCACAGTGACTTCTGTGAGTCTTGTCATCACTGTCATCACTGCTCCAAGTCAAGAAATATTCAGAAGAACAACTGCCCGTAAAAGTCCAACTTGACTGTAAACTTTGGTTTATGTATGTATTAAACAAACAAAATATAATTGGTTAATCACTGACCTTTAGAAGAGCTGGTAGGAAGATTTGTTACCTCTAGATACACCCCGGCTAATTTTTTTTTTTTAATCTAATGGACGGACTTGCATTAAGAAAGCAAAAAAGAGCGTTTTTCCAAATGTCAACCTATTTCTTTAAAGGTCTGCAGCCTGTTGCGCCAGCTGTGCGTAAGTTCTCTTTTAAGTTAGGGTGCAAATTCCACACATACTTAGTTTGATACTAATGCTGTGTGGATGTTTGGTTGCACCATAGAAACATAAGATTCGTCTTAGTTACACTGGTGTGAAGCCCACTAACCAAAATATTATCAAGGCAAATGACACTTTCACTTTCTGTGGCCACTCAGTGAAAAGCACTATTCTTGATGTGGTGTTTACGAGTAGGATATGTTGAACTATGTATCAAAGTATCGCAACGCAACACAGACTTGAAGCAAAAAAAGCGCCATGATGCAGTTTAACGATAAGTAGACCACCTATTTTTTACATCTCTGCTCGGCAAAATCGGAATCGAGAGTACGTATCAACTTCATCATAAATACCAAAACGATGCAGTCTGTCACACAAAATGCTCAGCCGAGGTCGATGAGGGAGAAAGTGGTCATCATCATCATCATCATCATCAACAACAATAACAAAAAAACCCTCTCTCCAAATAATGTGCTCGTTCCACCATGTCACAAATTATCCGCTACAAATGAAGAACTAACATCTTGTTACTGAGCAAGAGTTTGTAAAAATCTTTTGTTCCGGTACAAACAAGACATCGTGGTCGACAAAAAGGAATTGCAGTGAGTAAAAATTACAGACATAACAACTTCCAAAAAAAGATACAAAGTTTTAAAGCCTTCTTAGTTTATGTGTTGTTATAATGGCATTACATCTCAGGAAAAGCACGTTATAACTTGTTGAAACTGGAAACTCAAAGTTCAGAAATTGAGATACTTATATTTCTGACTGAGCCACTTATAATACAATACATTGAAAGGGCAGTGTGTGCGTTTTTATTTTCAGCTCTGTTGATTTCAGACAGCAGTGTGAAAGACTGAGAATACATATTGTAATGTGCTAAGTAGAAGCCTCAATCCTTCATTCGCTGTTTTGTATCAGTAAACAGGTCAGGTGCATGATGTGTGAACACAATAAGTGTCTGCTTGACCCTGATATGATGACTGTATTGGAGTCTTGGACCTTTTGCAGCCTCTGTGAACAAAGAAAAATCCACCTCAAAAGAAAACAGAATAAGACTGATGCCAGGACCCCCAATGGCCTGACCGTCCACTACAGAGGGTGATAACGTAGTTCACAGATAAGGTAAGGTCAAGCAGATGCCTGATGCTATTACAAAGAAAGGAAGAGGGACACATACACACACATTAATCAGTTGCAGGACTTTATGCCGTCCCTCTGCTCCCTGTCTGCCTGGAGGAGCCATCAGATACGATTAGTTCGAGCAATAACGGCCACTGCTAAATCAGCAAGTCAATAGGCAATGTTACGCTCCATTCCTCCCATCTTACCCACTGCTAATATAACACTTAACAAGGAGAGCAATCCTAGCCAGTGTCTGCAGACACACAGACACAATAAAACACATAAAGACACACACACTGTAAAAGACACAGGCTAATTCAACATTAGCCTTGAATCTCTGCACTTGTAACCACACTGTCTGCTTTTGTTTTCCTTTTTGGTAAGAAAAGGTGCAGGCTAAAAATAAGAGGAAACATTACATAAACACAATGGACTTGTTGTAATATCCCTGCAGGCTTGCAACAAAGTGTAAAGTTCATTAAGCCAGGTTAATGCTAATCTTTGGCTGTGTGCAGAGGGGAATGGGTTTTTAAGACTGGAGGCAAGAGGAACATCTGTTTGCAAAGACTAATCCTAATTTAGAGAGCTGCCGCTGCTATTCAGTCTTTATCAAAGGCAAGCCGAGCTGCGCTTCCTCTAATTTTGGGAGAATGCGATGCACATGGCACACACTGTCTCTGTACGGTGGATGGTGTAAGTGTTCGGGGCAGAGCGGTGTGTAATCTCGCCGCCACACGCTGTGAGATCAGCAGAACAGGAAGCAGCTCTGACCATTTGACCAGAAATGGGACAGAGTTAACGCTGCAATTATGTAAAAAGCAACCTTAAAATCAGGGTGCTTAAACTGAAATGCAATGAAGCATTTTCCTCTGTTTACATCTCTGTGTCCCTCTGTGATGTCACATCCTGTCTGTATGCGAAATGTATTTGTGAATGACAGAAATATGATTTTACTCCATTGAACATACAGTATGGTGCCTTTCCAAATCCTTGGAAGAGAGTGTATACAGTGGATAAATACAAGATAATAATGCTAATGCTTATGGAGTTAAATAATCATATATTATTTTTCTATCCAAATAAAATCTTTATCTTCTTTAATTGTTCAATTATTTGTTTATTGTCTAAAATAAACATGATAAATATGGAGATTTTTTTCAAATTAAACACAACTTACAAAGAAAGAGAAAACTGGCTATGCCTGTCATTTTAGAGGCTGTAACCAGAAAATCTTGGGTATTTCTGCTTGATAAGAATGAATAATTATCATCCCTGCCATAGATTTATTTTCAAATAATAGCTTCTGCTCCAGTGGTGTGTATCTGAAGAAGTGTTTTTGCATTTCTGTATATGGAAACACAAAGAGCAGTATTTATTTAAAAGGTCACTTCAATAAAGTTATCAATATCATCTGCAGAAAAAGGTTAAACCGGTGGAGCATCTTTCTCCAAATTCCTGGCAGAGAGAGGATGAGGGACATTTGGTTCTCATAACAACACCAGGTGTTATGTAAGAATATATTACAACTAAAATATGAAAAACGACAGTGCACAACCTGAACCTCTTTGTTGAAAAGCACATTTATCATTAGAAACATTGTTTTGTGCTTTATGTCTGATGGAAAAAAAACCCCCAAATCGCCAGAAAAAATATTGTCTTCATACATTTCTGCAAACCATGGATATGCTAAATCTGCACATTATTATGTAGCAGATACATTAAAACTTCACGTTTCAACAACACTGTGGTTAACATGTGGTTATATTTAGGCACAAAACCACTTTCTCATGTTTAGGAATATATAAAAACAACTGCTTTTTTTTGGGTCACTATCCCAAGAGGATATGCAGCTTTGGGTCGCTACAAAACACCCACATTTGGTGCCTAAAAAGCTGCTGGACACACAGCAATGAATCGCTAAATCACAACCTTTGTTATCGTTTGTTGATCTCGGTATCTCCCTTACATGCCATCCACCATCCGCTCCACCTTCCGATGGCAAAGTCAGCTCATTTACCACATCACTTTGTAAATGTGGATATGAAACATATGCCGCATGGCTGAGTTGATGCGTGTGTTTTAGTAGCTTTGAGAAAATTTCATGCAGGATTCATCGGGTATTTATGATTCATGAGGTGTCAAAACCTGCTGCTGTACTCCACCTGAAACTCACATTCAGTTGACAGTGTCGCTGTGCTGCATCTCACTCAGGTGGGCAGACACTACATGTTTTACAAGGTTTCTTTCTAACCAGAAAATTCTGAAAACACATGCCCATTCAATTAAAGGACACTGTGCACTACATACGTTATATTGCATTACAGCACATTCATTAGAATGTTTTTCTACATACTGCTTGTATGTTGTTGTTTTTTTACATTTTCTTGTCAAATATAAAGTCAAGAAGGATGAGGATAAAGTTGAATAACTGTGACTCTAATTAACACACATTCTGTAAATGTTGTATGGTCGTTTGAGCAACAAGGCAGGCAGTTTGAAAGCACTACAAGAACAGGTATAATTACTACTGTTACCTAATGCCACAGAACAACTATTAATTTCATGACTACTAGTGTATTTACTGATAATGCTATTAACAATAACAAAGATAAGGATCAAATTATGGATAAACATCTAAAACATTAATCCCAGATATTGCATGTCATGTATTTTTCACTATCATCATCAATTTTTGTTAAGTGGTTATGAACTTTAAATGCAGATTGGTTTGAAAAGTCAACACTGCATTATTACCCTAAAACAACTGAAACAGACACTATCCTGAACTGTTCTTGTCAACTGCAGTTTTAACAGCTTTAGTCCTATTTTACATGTGTGTGCACTTTTGTGCTTTAAATGTGCATAGTCTGAGCCTTGACAAAAGAGAGTTTCTGTTGCTTTATGACAAAGGTTATTTTATAATGTGCACCATACTTTATCACTCAGGTAACACAAACTAAAGTATTATCATTACAATAGGGGAATTAAAAACAACACCTGCTTGAAAGGCAGTTTAAAATATCCAAATTGCAGCAACACGATTTACAAAATGGTTGATTGTAACGTTAAGTGCAGTAAATGGATTGAAAGATGCAAAATCCAAATCATTCATAAAAAGTTTATATATAATGAATTAACCAGTGTTTTTAAGGGGTTACTGGAGGGGCGCAAGGAATTCAGCATTTTCACTCCATCTCCCAAAAAGCAGGGACTACTACTTTTCACTCTAGCCATAAAAAAATGTTCAATTTAACAAGGTCAGAGCTTGTTCTAAGAGTTACATAACTAGGTTAGCCCTTTGTATCAGTGCACTGCTGTAGATGAGACAAGAAGGGATCGCTACGAAATCTACTTAAATATGGAGATATAAGTATCAAACAATAATAACAGAAGAAACATGAAAGGAGTCCTCTGTCTCAGTGAAATCCCCCATCCTCTCCTTGTGGGGCAATTAGACTAATAAGAAGATGACTAAGGAATATGATTAGCCAAAGAGACCAAATGATGAAAAAAATGTTGCATATGAGAAGCATCTGACCCCTGATGAGGTTACAGCAGCACTTTGACTTCAATGACATCGCCCCTGATAACAGATTGTGTTCTTGTGCATGTTTGAATTAAGATAAAACACCTTATTGCGCCATTTAATAACTGTAAAAACATCCCACTGTGAACATGCTTTATGCATAATAAAGTTATTTGCATGTTATAAAATCCAGGTTGTAGCTGTGTGTAAATCTCCTCTGATCATGTTATTCTTCCTCAAGACAATGTGATGCTCAGAGATTTCTAGCCTCGGTGTTTTGTCCTCACTTCACACAGGAAATGGTTTAGGTTGGCTTTAAAGAGGTGATGATAATAGTTAAGCCTCCCTCACACTGGAGCCATGCCAGTGTAACTGCATTGTCTGGTTAAATGATCCACGCCGTGCAATACTTTTTTTTTGTGCAAGACACTTGCTATCAGAGTGCCATTGAGCCTATTGACTCCTAATTAACCGTCTTTGCTTTCAAACAAGATGGTAATCCGGCTGTAATTAGGGATACTATGTCACACACGTTGCAGCCTCAGCAGCAATCTGCTTACAGCTTGGAAAAAGGAATGAAAGGAGGACTGTCTTTAAAGTAAACAAATGAACAAGGCTGCAGAAAGAGAGACAAGGAGAGGTGGTCACTGCAATATACACAGTATACAGGCACACAGAGTAATGAGGACACAGGAGAGGTGGAGAGACACAAACATGCTGAGAGTATGGGTGGAAAATGTTTAATGAGAGGTGTACAGAGGCCTGGCTGCAGTACAGGGAATAAAAACAGGAGAGGATTTCATGCTTTACACTTTATTAATTAGTTACAACACAGCGGTGAGGATAAGGAGAGGGTGACCACATGGTTAGCTTGATGGTTTCCAGTGACAGCAGCAGTGCAGTGGAGGCCACACAGTACATTAAAGCGAGTGAAGTTGCAAAGAAACAGTGATGAGGCTATGACATCATCCCTACGCATTCAACTTTACAAACTGATGGAGAGGAAGGACATAAAGCTAAGGCCACTGGACTGGGTGTCACACGCGCGCGCGCGCGCGCACGCAAACTCCCAGCATGCGGAGTAGTTACCTACGGTGTATCGACCACAGTATGTTTGTGATGCTTGCAACATGGTGCAGACTGGCTGCAGTGGCTGGAGGGAATATTATGTCTTTTTTTTGGGAGAGAGAGCGAGCGCACCGTGGCTCCGTGACCCGCTCATCATTTGACGAGATGTGGGAGGCTTTGGAGCTCATCGCAGCCCCCCTCTCTCTTTTTTTTTCTTTCTCCCAACCTGCATCATCACATCATCATTATCATCATCATCATCATCCGCACCAAGATTCATACTCACCACATACGCTTCCTGGGAGGGAGACAATGTTCTTTGTTGGAGGCGGTCACCCCCAGAGCCAGCTGCATAACAGTAATGTATTTCTGGTAATTCACCATGGTACTGTCCACCGCTACTAAAAATCCAACCCAAAGAAAAGCACAGGTGATCATATATTTCTTTATTCCCTGGCATCCGCCTCCGCTGCGTCTTCCATGCTCAGCATCACAACGCCATTTCCAGCGCTGAAGGACTGACAGTGAAAACACTCCCCAAGGAGCTGAGCGAAAGGTGCCGTACCGCTGCGACCCATGTCTGCAATGACACTCTGACCGTGTTTTAGCGCTCGCAAACACACCGCCGATCCATCCGATGTGTTCTGTCTTTGTGTTGCTTTTCTTTGTTTTGGAATACGGTCAGGATTTGGACATTATCTCCTTCCCTCCTGCCTCCTCCCTCCTGTCCGGGGATGGAAACACTCTCTTAAAAACGCTGCAGCGTCCAGGCGTCCGTGTGTGTGAGGTAGGGGAGAGAGTGTGTGTACAGTGTAGTCAGAGGGGAGCGACTGGGAGGGAGGGGAGGAGGGAGAGGAGAGGAGAGGGGGAGGAGGAGGAGGCGGGAGGCGAGGGACCGATTCATTCGGATGGGCTCAGTTGTAGCATCTGTTTAGGAAGTCCACAGTTTGTCTTTAATTGCTTGTTAAAGGGAGCTTATTTAGAAACACGAGTATCTTTGTGTTACACAATACTTCCTGGAACAAGTGATGACTAACAGGGGCGGAAATAGAAAGTCTAAGCCCCTCTTCTGTTACTGCTATTTTTATTTATTTATTGACTTTTTTGTGGTCAGGGTTATTTTTATGGGCATTTCCTATTCTGCAATAACCATTTGTCATAGAATATATTTTGACGTTACAAAATGAAAAGCACAGGTGCAAGTAATAAAATTAATGATGGTTCATGAAGTGCCCCAGGAATGATGTTTTTTCTGGAGACCGACAGGGGAGTTCGAATCATCCTGGTTCCCTTGTCAAAAAGCCTGTGGGATTTTTTTCATTGGATTTTGTTTTATTACAGAGAATAAGCTCTGTGGTGAACAAACGTTTATGATAATTACACATTTTGTTCAGCAAGATAATCTTCACAAATTAACACAAATTAACTTGCAAAATTTTTGACGCCTAAATACAATTGCCAAAGTAAAAAACACATGTTAGGCTGTAAATGAACTACATATCAGTCTCTTCACCCCCAAAACAAGGCTGTAGAGCTGCTTTCAGCTTGGCGTGATGTTGTTATAGGTTCATTTAGCCACTTGTGAGCAACCGCCTTTTTAAAGACAAATAAAAGCTTCAAAGTTTAAAAGTGGCATATTTACTGACATATTTTATGTTGGTCAACAAAATATTAAGCTTGTGTTAATGAGACCTTATTTTACGCTACTAACCAAAAATCCACAAACTTTGAGACGAGGGAACTAGAGGCCCTGAAATGGAGCCAGCCTCAAGTGGCCATTCAAGGAACTGCAGTTTTTGCACTTTTGCTTTGGCTTCATTTTTCAGCCTCAGAGGTTGCCACTCCATCCACTAACATTATGAGAATGTTAGGAGTTAACATAAACAGTTGGTGGTGCTAATTTTCCAGTTGGATGTCATTAAAACGTTGCAGAAAAAGAGGGCTATATGAGACAGCATAATGTAGAAAACATAATAAACCTTGCATTTATGTTTGTTGCTTGTATTATTTAGAGGAAGGTTACAGTCTACTAATCGCTCCACAAAGATGTAATGTTTTTGCGTGCTAGCATTTTTTGTCTCTTAAGTGGAGTGAAAGCTTCAATGGATGTTTAAGTCACATGTTGTCACGATTTTTTCATTGGTCTGCCATTGAACTTTGTCACATTTCACTTTCATCTATATGGCAACTTTTGGAGAAACCTCTAACATGTAGAGGGTGCGTCCCATATAGCCTCCCATGTTTCCTGTTTATCAAGCCCCCCTAAAAAATCTTTTAAATCATTTTCAAAAATGCCAAAAAATATTTTTAAAAAATCAATAACTTTCATCTACGTCAAGTGTAAAAATGTTTTATGCAGCATGCAAGGTTTTTTTGGGTTTTTTTTCGATATTCCATCCAGATTTTTTTAGGCGCAAATTGAAAATGCACATAAGATCTGGTGCATGGAAACACATACTGTCATGGCTTACTGAGACATCTTTAATGTTATCAGTAACACCTGTGCTTTTTCTACTATAAGTAGTCAATGTGTGCACTGGCAAAAGTATCGACTAACAGTAATTTAAAAATATACTGTCTGAATATAGTGTCTCACAGGATTTTCAGGAACATTAAAACCAGTTAAACCCAGAATATCAATCCCAGATATCTTATGTCTTTGGAGAAAACTGCTGATATAGACCAAAAGATGTGATCTTATAGCAGTCATCAGCACATTTCCAGTAAGTGAAAATTGTGCTAAGAATTTTTTGTCAAACTGATGTATCAGTGGTCAATAATAAAACTTCAAGCTCACATGGTTCAGAGAATATCTGCTCTGTCATACCCAGAACAATGGGAATGGAAAGTGAAAGCACCGAGTGTAGCAGCTATGTGACGTTATTAATATTACTGGCCTTGGTGATAATTCTTAATCCTAAAAGTCTGACTCACCCAGCTCTCTTGTAAATGAGCAGGGCGACCAAATATCACAGCTGCTGCTCTTGTTACTGTACGTCTGACTGATATTAAATCAAAGCAGTCAGCACACCTACACTCACAGACAGGAAAGGCTTCTGGCATTGTTGTTGGCGGTAACAGGAAACAATTGGTGGTTAATTAAATTTAAATGTCATGCGTAATGAAATTGGGGAGCAGTCTATAGAAAGTGGTTGGGAACCATTCTTCAGTTAATCTTCTGGTTCGTGCAGCAAAGGTCACATTTTCCTGCAAATATATGGTCCGAGCAGGGCACCATAGGATACATTTATTTATATCATATGCAAGATCTTGAACACCCCTCTTGCATTTTTAATTAACAGGATTTTATTGTTACACAGGCATTTAATACACTCAGTATATTTCTATCACCTAAAACTGGAAGCTGCATTGTCAAATATATTTTCAGACATTGCCAGTCAATTACAAGGACCAAGTCTCTACTGGGAATGAGCAGGGCAAATATAATTAATATTAATGTTAATATACAATCCTCTTTTGTTCTGCAAGGCAAAGTAGAAATCTGTGGCATTTTTCTTTAAGTTGAATGGGTGAGTAAGGATTTTTTTGAAAATGCAAAAATGACTATTTAAGGTGTCCCCACCTCCCTGCGGTCTGAATGTGAACACAAAATTAATGTACTTGCTCTACTGAACAAATTTTATTGAACATTTTCACTAGAGATGCCTTTTATTGAACTTATTTTAATGGATTTATGACATTAACATTGGACTCTTTATAGTTCCACCATTGCAATATGAACCCCTTGTGTTTTAAACATTTCCCACCTGTTACAACCTTATAATCTTTTTCCTAATTACACTATTTCACACCTGAAAGAGATTTACATCTCCCAAGGTTTTCTTTCCACTTAGAGAGCTTGGGCAATGTTGGGAATTATTGGTGTTATGGGCCTAAAAATATAAGAGTTCGGAACATATTTCTCCCCGTATCAGAGAGAATATAATAGTAGTTTATCATATCTGTAAGTAGTTTAAAGTTAAAGAAAACACTGGACAAGATTTAGGCCAATTTAGTGGCATCTAATGATTAGGATTGCAGATTACAACTATCTGAAATTTCTACCAGTTAGAATTTCTTCAGAGTTCATTGATCAAGAGGTTATTATGCAAAGAGGAAACCAAACCAATAAATCACTGAATAAAGCAGTTTCATGGTACAAATCAACAATTTTCTGATGCTGCTCAGCATGTTGGAAACAGGCCTCTAGCCCAGCACCTTCTAATGTGTGCTCACGTTTTTTTCTCTGATGACTTAAAGGTCCAGACATTCAGAGAGTTTGTTCCGAGAGCTGGGTTACCCACAGAGGTCTCTTCCTCTCCAAAACAAACACACCCAGAGATTTAAACTGGAAAATACACTGAATTAAGCAATTTCACTTGTAAAAAATCTGTGTTTTACCAATGCTCTTGTCGCAGAAGGTCTGCAAACTATGTAGGCCAACACAAAAATGCAAAAACACAAATGAAAGCCACTGTTTGGTTTGTCCAATCTGGGCTACTATAGAAACACTGTGTGGACAAGGGCCCACTCCCTATGTAGGTATAAACAGCTTATCCTCAGGTAACAAAAACAATCCTTTTTTAGGTGATTATACATGAATGAAAGCATACTTATTGTATTCCATTCCTGCCAATATATCCCCCTAAATCCTACACACTGGAGCTTTAAAGTGCATGTTTTGATGCTTGGCACAGAAAATATGTTTTTTGGGTTTGGCAGCAGATTATACAGTGACTGTTAAATTCATAGAGGTGCAGCACACAGCAGCTCCGTCTCAGTGGACTGTGCCCACACCACCTGTCATTAGCAGCAAACAGAGGCTGGCGTGGGTTGTTTTTCATTCAATAGACTGACACGGTGGTGCCGTTTTAAGCTTCAGAGTAAGTCGATTAGTCTAGACTTTGAAGTCTTAGAGGAGTAGAGAAGTGCTCACCTGAGTAGAGAAGTGCACTTCTCACTCTCTCAAGATGAGACAGACTTAAACGCAGCACAAGAAGTCTAATAAGGAGCACACATACAAGCGAACTAAGGATCTTATACTTATCTGCCATGAGCAACACAATACTACAATACCTGTTAGGCATTCTGTGATAAAGGGATTATCTGGTTTGTTAATGAGGAAAAATCGGACTATAGCACATGCTGAAAATGAACTTGAGCAATTGTTGTGTCCTACAGAATATTTCCGCCACAAAGCCACACAGGCAGAGCACAGCACTGACACCGCCAGCGTCAGGGGAGCGAATCCCTCTGTGGCCCGCGGTGCTAAAAATGTATGCACCCATGGCACTATGGTGCACTATGGATGACAGCATCCTCCACATAGTGTGTGCTAACCTACAGTACAGGCAGTGCAAACCCAGGGAGAACATGTAGGACTGTATGTTTAAATACACACTGTGGTTATGTAAAATGAAATCAATAGTAAAAGTCCCTATTTTTAAAAAAAACCCTAAACATCTAAGTTCCTATAGATTTATGTATTTTGTGAATTACATTCAAAACAAAAGCTAATGCAATAGGCAGAGAATGAACATCAAGCCTTTTCTGTTATTTAAAACAGCTCTTTTTGTGGTTGCCAGTTAGTTACTTCTGGGTGACTGGAAGCAGAAAACCCTTCAGGGCATTAAAGGAACCTAAATTCATGTAGTGCTCATTTGTCCAAAAATTCTCCCATGCAGTTTCTGCTGGTGAGAGGGCATCTAACCTTATCAAGTATGGATTCTACACGGATCTCTGGGTTTGAAACAAAATATGACATAAAGAATTTGTACAGTTAAAAATATCACGTCATGCAATAAGCAGGGCCGTATAGTTCCCACTGAGGACACACGTTCTTTTCCATGAATTTGTGGGGTTTAGTGAAAATTAAGTTTATACGCTGCGGTTAAACACATACACACATGTCTTTTTAAAGCTGACTCCATCATTTTCATTTGATTTAGTACATTTGAATTTGATTAATTTTGGGTCAAGTTGGGAAATCAAATGGTAACACTTTACAGGTCCATAATTTTCTCATAATTACGTGAAAGTAAATATGTGATTTTGTCCCCAGTCAAGGAAAAATAGAGACTATTCTGAGACTTCAGTAGGTTAGTTTCACTGGTTTACATTAATGAGTATATAAGATGTTTTTGATTTTGAAGTTTTGACTCCACTGTGTTAGTCTCTAACTCCGTCTGCTGTTGGGAGCTGAGCTAGTAGTGTAGAGTGGATTTTTAGGGCTTTTTTTAAATCAGAAAACAGCTCCCTGGAGTGGCCAAAAACAGTGTGATGATAGAAGAAACAAAACAGAGAGTGAAACAAAACAGTAAAGTTGCAGGCCGGACACTTAGAGGAAAAAAATCCATATAAAGCTCTGTAAAGCCAAGGTGAGCTGCAGATTCAGGTGGTGATCCTCTGTATGTTCACTACAAGCAACCCCTTACTTAGGATCACATTATCTTCACATTATCATTGGTATTATCATAATACTTATTAATTTCAATCTCAATTTAATTATAAAGCCGAATATCACACATCAAAATTTGTCTCAGAGGGCTTTGTAGCATACGACATCTCTCTGTCCTTGGACCCTCACAGCGGATAAGGATAAACTTTCCAAGAATATTTATTAAAGCTGCTTTAAATATAATGCTGTATGTAAGATCTGGAAAATCGACATGATGACAAAAAACTAGAAATCATCTTTTTGGTGTCAGTGGGTATTTTTTACATCCTGGCTTCAGTCCTGCACAACTGCAATTTAAGTCAAAATCACTGTCAGATTTTGAGTTTAGTAATAGTCGAATTTACTTTGAAGTAAGTGCTTTGTAGTAAATTGTGTGCACTAACAAATTAGTAGAAAATAACTGATACCTCACTGCAGGTTTAGATTGAGTGAAATGATTCCATTTCCCCACAGAAAAAACGTCTACGCTGAATCCTGGCTGCGTGCTGCCGGTGACATCGCTGCTTCCTGTTAGGCTCTTGAATCCAGTCAACACTCAAATAATACACCGCTAATGGGATCATCAGAGCAGCAACAAACCTACCAGCAGCGCACTATGTCACCTCCCATTGACTGGGACGCCATTCAGATAACGCTCCTGATTTATCAGACGCTACAGAGCGTCATTATCAGGCATGTAAGACACAGCAGTCATTAGTGTACGGGGAAACTGCTATGGACACACACATACACACACAAAGCCTCCTCTCTCTTGCTCTGACATACACACATACACACACATTACAGGGAGCGAGTATGGGAACCAGTAGTAGTGTGTCAGTGGGGAAGCGTTGAGACAGCAGTGGGTCAGTGGTTGTGCTGCAGTCTGAAGCCGCTGCATGCACACTCCACTGCAGCACTTTGATTTCACATTGGCATCCCCCCTCTGCATCTCCACAGTAATGGCTCGGAGCAGCTTGCCCCATCATTACCCTTCTCACATGAGAACCCACCGCTAACATCTTTTATTGTCCACCACACACACCGACCCAAGCACGCTCACAAAGATGCACAGGCACACGTGTGCGCTAATAACACACTAAAGTACTTTTTTTTCACCCCAGCAAGTAAATAGGACAGATGGGGCTGCCCTTCTTTCTTGTGTCCTTAGAATCTCTTGTCCACTTTCTTCTGTACGGCAAAAATCAAAGCTGGTTTGTAGGACTCAGAGGCTGCTCCCATAGGAGACGAAGCTGGATGAAAGCCCTAAGAACCACTACCGCTGTAACACCGTGATTTATTACTTTTGCACCAAACAAAGAGGAGAAGTTCACAGAGAAAGTCCTCTTCACATGAATGCACTGCACCAAGAAGAACAAGAGTAATGAAACACACGCGCACACACAGTCACACCTCGGTGCTGTCGCAGTGCTTTCTCTCTATGTGCTGTGAGGTGAGTCATCAGCACAGAGAAGCATAACCTCACAGCTAAAGCTAATCTCTCCTCTCCTCCTCCTCCTCCTCAACCTGCCAGCATCTCATTTTCTCCACTTATGGATGAAGGCACGGGGACTTACATCATCGCTGCAGCCTCACATATACATATAAGGCCAACCACATGGCCGACACATCCTGGTGAAACACACACACACACACACACACACACACGCACACACACACACACACACACTCTGTAGTAATACATCCTGCAGCTACAAAACGGCCAGCAAATCAATAATTTGGCGTAATCATGCATTTAATGCACTTAAATCTGCACTGATCAGACTGAGGTGATTGCTCTTTATATGCTGGTTAAAAAAATTTCAGTCCCGTGAAAACAATATGGCAGCCAGCGGCCCTTAAACCGGATTCAGTCAGCTTCACATCACTTCCCGCGTCGCTCTCACAGTGATACACAGCTCCTCTGTGCCCTTTAAGATAGAAGCCCAGAGATGTGATTAAATGCTGCATGCTCGCTTTCAGTCAGCAGGAAACTGACCAGAGGCGGACACGAGAAGCCAAACTAATAAACACAGTGTCTCTTTGAACCCGCGCAGCTGACAATCAATCTGCTCTTCTGCTGTGGATCAGAGAAAGTGTGCACATCAGAAAGGTGAAAACACACACACACACGACTTTGTGCAGAGATACGGATCACCACAAGGAACATATTCCCAGGTTGTTTCCACATTTATAACAAGCGCGGCTGCAGACATGCTTCACTCTGTCACACGGGGACACAAATTCTGAAGCCAAGCATCCATGACTTGAGGCGGTTTCTGTCCTACTTCTCCTAAGAGTGAATAAACAAAAGATTATGCCGTTTTTAATCGAAATGAACATGCAGTCAACCTTGCCCGACACTCTCAGAATCAGCCTGATTTAACAGGTAATACAGGGATACATGAAAAAAAAACAACAACAAAAAGCATCCCAAGTTTCCTCACAAAAACAGATACATTGTCACATCCAGCTGTGCTCGAGTGTTCAAATAAAGTATCAAACTCTGCAATGAGATTTTAAGAGGACTTACGTTGTTGCGTACTGCATCTCCTGTAGAGGCTCTGTGACTATTCTGGCCATTTGTGCTGCTATGCTGTGTTGTGTGTTAGTCTGTTTCTGTCAGCCTGTCTGTGTGTGTGTGTGTGTGTGTGTGTGTGTGTGTGTGTGCGTGTGTGTGTGTCAGTGCCAAGGGCCAGACCACTGGGATAGCTGTCTCCATGCTGACTTAGCTGTCATACATTAAAGAGGCCTTCTTAACGGTCTAGGGAGCATATCAGCTTGTCTGTCCCGTCACTTCAGGCATCACATCCAGGCAAGCACTCTACCTCACAAACACACACACACACACACACACACACACAGAGTACATATACATATACACACGGTCGACCATTCCCTATCTCTCCCCTTCCCCCTGCTGTGTTAGCAGGGCCGAGGGTACTCTCCAGGGGTCCACACACACACACAGAAAGACACCAACACTCAGCCATGATGCATTCACAGGGCCTGACACACAGTGACAAAAGCAGCCTCGCAGGACTCTGCACCAGAGTACTGGACTGCTTTGACCGCTCCCTCAAATACAAAAGAATAGGTCAGCAGATGTCATTTTATGCTCCTCTTTTTGGTCATTTCATTTATGCGCGCATTTAAGTGTCACCATTTTAAGACATGGATATAGTGCTGCAATAGACGTCACTTGTGCACGATGATTTTTGCCAAATTAGTCAAATTGCAGATGAGTGAGAAATTAAAAGTTAAATTAGAAGTTTTTGTTTTTTCTCCAAAACACCCTATACATCTCCTCAGGACTTTCTTTTTTTTTTATAGATTTAGAAGAACATCACACTGTAATCAACATTGCTGTAAATGTGCCTGCGCCGCCAAACACCCATTTATCAACAAGTTGTTGTGTTTCCATCAGGGATGGTAAAGTGCATTCATTTATTTATTCATTCATTCATTAACCATGAACACTTTATCTTCTCAGGGTTTGTGGGAGTGCTTGAGCCTATCCAGTCTGACACTGGGTGAAAGGTGGGGTACACACTGGACAGGTTGCATGCCCATAGAGACAGACAAGCATTTACAATCACATTTACACCTGCGACCAATTTTGAGTCATCAACCAGTTATTCAGTCAGTCAGTAGTCTGCATGTCTTTGGACTGTGGGTGAAAGCTGGAGAACCCGCAGAAAAAAAAAGACAGCAAGATATCAATGCGTTATTTGCCGGCATAGTGCCACCAAAACGGAGTATTTTAAGCCCAAACATCATCTTTTCCAAACCATAACCAGGTGTATTTTGTGCATAAAACCTCACGTTAACCACACTGTTGTTGAAATGTAAGGTTTCAATGTATCAAATACATAATGACATAAAAATGTAACATATTCATGGTTTGCAGAAATGTACAATGCCAACATTTTCTTCTAGTGACTGAGTTGGCCAATCAACTATCTTTCAACTGCAGCCCCAAAATTTCTTAAACCCAATGCAGTGAGAGACAGGTTGAGAAATAAAAGACAGCAAGACAGCGGTGTGATAACACAACATCAGCATGCACAAGGCAGTGCAGAAATCATGCAGCAAAACATCGATGCAATGATCTGACACAACAGCATCCATCATTCAGGACGTGCAGCCATAACCAGCGAGCAGCATAAAGCAACAGAACACAAATGAGAGACACTGTTACGACCACATTTTGCACTCAAGGCAAAAAGACAGATGGATTCAAAGTCTCCCATAGGCACTCAAATGGGCTGAGATCTGGTAATTGCAAAGTCCATAGCAATCATTTTCATACTCTTCAAATTATTCAGTGAGCCCTTGTGTCATGCAGCAAGCTCTTCCTTTAATTTGGCATTAGCAAGAGAGCAGATATGGCAGTTTGAAAACTGCAGGACAGACAGATGCCTTAAATAGCTCCATTCATAAGAAAAACACCTAATATTGCCTCGAGTGTGAGATGAGGTGATAAGAAGAGACTGCCACTGTCTGTTTTTCAGATAAAATCAACAGACTTTAGAATAATTTTATATTTCTATTGGCCCCAGGAACGGTAATGGTCATAGTAAGGGTTCAAAACATTTGTTAATACCCTTTAAAAACACTTAAGAGCAGTTTTAAAAACTTACATGAAAGCATATTTGTACCTCCAGTGTAGTTTGAAAAACAGTTCACCGAACATTTAGCAACGCAGCAGATTTAAGCACTCTGTGAGGCTTTTCACACAACATCAGTGAGTAAAGCAGTTCTCACCTGGAGTCAAACACAGGGTCGGTGTACATGGGCGGGGAGCACTGAGGTTGTTCTCCCAGACTGTTTGGGGGCACGGGGAGACCTCCTTTCCTGCCCTTTCCCGGGACACCATCTGTGGGGACAGATTTACATATTAGCCACTTTTTTTTATAGTTATGTCATTTACATCTTTCCTTCTGGCCACATGCTCCTTTGTCCCCCCAAATAAACACATAAAAGTAATAAAATTGACAAAATCAGAGACATTTACAACATAAATTGATGCATAAAAAGTACATGTTGGTGCATAACCCCTGCCCCCCAGTGCTGAAAGAAAACCTACACCCTTGCACACAAGTTTTTAATTGTGGTGGCATTAGCCACAGACTCGCTGAGCTGGAAGTGTGGGTCATTTTCTTGAGAGTACTCAGTTTTATGTAAATGTAAGTAAAGCATATTGATTTTGAATAGTGCAGCGGAGAGGAGGCCATGCAGACACCAGCCTCGTTGAGGCCATATGTTGTCCGAGGCCAGTTAGGAACGCTGGCGTCTCAGTAATCCCTTCAGCCATCCAGATTTAAGAAGCTATTTTTGCTGGCTCTTAGTCTGTGGCGCTGGCTTACTGCAAAGCAGTTTTCTTTCCTTGATATTGTTTTTCATTTTTTTGCAGAAGATCAAATGCAGTTCAGTAAAATAGTGAAGAAATAAGTGGAAAGCAGCAACAGATCGATGCTCTGGTGCTCACTTAGCCAGAGCACAAACACACACAGCCCTCCATGACCTTTATTTTGTCCTAATGAATAACTGTCTAATAAGTGCATGCACCTTTTTCATCCAGCAGAAAGCAGGTTAGCAGGTGGGGACACACTTCCTCCAAAACGGAGCAGAATGAGCAGAATGCAGCAGGTCCCTTTGAGGACAGATGGTCCAAGAATATCTCCGTCCGCTTCTTGCTGGACTCGTGTCCCAGTATTTCCTTGTACTCCCCGAGTGAGAAAACCTTATCATACACCAGGTAGGGAAGCACGGTGCTGACATCCAGCTCATTTAGGATCTTTTGTCTGTGCTGTTTGAGGATCTTAGCCGCCCACCTCTTCCTCTTCCTGGTGCATGGCCTCCTTCCAGCCCTCTGCGGATGATGCCTCTTCTGTTTCTTCACAAACCACTTCTTGGTGCCGCTGCCAAACATCTTCAAGTTGAGGAGACCAACCAAAACTTCTTCCACGGCTCTGTCAACACAGTTCCCAAAGGAGGGGAGGTGCATATTTCATGCCAGGGAAGCGACCATGCCACATATTTCCTCGAGGCCTCGCTTTGTTGTTGTCTGAGACGTTTATCTGGGGCAGGAAGAGACAATCTGGACAGTAGCTGATTTCTAGCTGGGTACTTACCGACACTAAGAAGATTAGCAGACTCCTAAGTACACCAGTGCACACTGCTCACCACTGTGCAGACAACATATTTTACAATATTTTGGCCTGTCTTGTGAGATGATCAAACATTTGAGCTACTCAAGTTGTCATTTAATCAACGCATGCCCTCTTTAAATAAAAATCTGTCCAACTAGTTTCTCTTTTCTGTAAGTTACTTAAAAATTATTTGGAACAACCATGTCACATGCCCTGCAGTTATTTTAGGGAATGCTGACTATCCTAAAAAATCATCAGGGAGTTACAGAAAAAGGCTTGAGAGGTTCAAATCCACTCCCAATCTTAACTCTGCAGAATGTGAATGAAACATACACTGAACAAAAATTTTAATGCCACATTGGTTTTTGCTTCAATTTTTAACAGGTTTAACCCTTTGAAACCTTGGCAAATTGGCTTGATTTATTTCAAAAATGGAGGAAGTTAAAAATTATGAGTTACAATAAAATTACCTAAAATTTATATTAAAAAAAACTATATAAAGAAAACAGGTTTAAAAAAAGGTCAAAATACAAAAAGTTAAAATAATACATACATAAACAAAAAAAAATAAATTAACAATAAAAACAATAATAATAACCATAAATATGGTTTTCTTTATATTTTCCCTGTTTTAAATTTTTATAAACTTCTAATGATGTATCAATCAATTAATTTCCCACCTCTCTCTCTTTTAAGACTAATTTTCAGATCATTTTCTTGTCATGTTTTACTAATTTCTTGAGACACTTTATGGGACGGGCGGCACGGTGGCGTTGTGGTTAGCACTGTTGCCTCACAGCAAGAGGGTCCCTGATTCAAAACCGAACGGGGTTCGGTCCGGGCAGGGGCCCTTCTGTGCGGAGTTTGCATGTTCTCCCTGTGTCTGCGTGGGTTCTCTCTGGGGTCTCCAGCTTCCTCCCACAGTCCAAAGACATGCAGCTCAGATTGATTGGTGACTCTAAATTGCCCTTAGGTGTGACTGTGAGTGTGACTGGTTGTCTATCTCTATGTGTCGGCCCTGCAATAGTCTGGCGACCTGTCCCCCCGCCTTCGGCCCGCTAACAGCTGGGATTGGCTCCAGCCCCCCCGCATCCCCTACGAGGACAAGCGGTTACAGAAAATGACTGACTGACTTTATGGGACATCTCTTGTCAAGTTGCTCATTGCCTTTTTAGCCATGTTTCCAAAAGAAATCAATCCAATTTGCTCAGGTTTCAAAGGTTTAAATGCATGTGAAAGGCGACTGAACACAGCACAAGAAAACTGATGTTCCAGGTTTCAAGGCTTTAAGTTAAAGATATAAGACTTTTTATGTACTCAATAGATGCAGTATCTCTCTCAAAATTTGGTTGAAAATTAATTGAAAAACATGTTACTGAGCACTTCTTTTCCAAGATAATCCATCCACCTGACAGGTATGACATAACAAGATGCTGATTGAACATCGTCATTACTACACAGGTGTATCTTGGGAAGGTCACAGTAAAAGAACACTGTAATATGTACAGTTTAATCACACATCACAGTGCCACAGGTGTTGCAAGTATCGAGGGAGTGTGTCATTAGTTTGCCAACATTTCCAGTAAATTTGGCAGTAAATCCAAACGACCTCACAGCCGCACAAGTCATGATGATGAACTGCTGCTAGGTCAAGACCCTCATGAGGACAATAAACATGCAGATGCAGATGCAGCTTTCCTGAGACTGTTTTGGATGTTTTTTGCAGAAATTATGCAGTTGTGCAAGCCAAATGTTGCATTCTTTGTTTGAGTGGCTGCTCTCACACCATCTTGCATGTGAAGATGCTGGATGTGTAGGTCCTGAGCTGGTGTGGTCTGTGAGGCTAATTGGATATACTGCCAAATTAACAGAAATGACAATGGAGCCTTCTTATGGCCGTGAAATGACCATTCAGTTCACAGCTAACAGCACTGGTAGGCATCCTGCAGTCAGACTGTCAACGACACACTGTCCCAAAAACTTGTATTGTCTGTGGTATTGTGCTGTGTGATCAAACCGCACATTTTAAAGTGTCTTTTAATTGTGACCATCCCAAGACACACCTGTGTAGTAATGATGTTGTTGTAAAATGTGGGAGAAATATACTGTATCTATAGTGTGCATAAAAAGTCTTAGATCTTTAATTTAATCCTGTAAAAAAAAGAAGGCCAAAACAAAAATGATGCATTTAATTGTTTTGTTCTGTATACTTTTAAGCTGCCTCTGAGCAAGGCACGTACACTCCAGCTGCTCCACTGACTGCTCTCAAACAGCTCACCTTCCTGCTTATTGCCATGAATGTGACACCTGATTAAAGCAAGATTAAACCATTTTGTCACGGGCATTGACCCGTTACATTGAGATGTCAGGCTTGCATTGAGGAGAAGCATTAACATATAATAGAATGGAACAAGGGCATTTAAAGGGGAGCTTAATGCATTGTACTGAAAATCTATTTTTAAAGATATAGTAATGCAGCAGAAAAATCAGCGTGACCTTGAATTACATTTTATCCAGCTGCTGTATGAGAGGACAGACTCCTTTTAACCAGAAGAGGGTGCTATTTGATCAGTGAGTAAAACATACACAATATATCATACGGTGACGTGTGTCTGAAAAACAAGAACAAAGGAGGGAAGAAATTCGATCGCTCAACAAAATGAGCTGCTACTAATCCCTCAGCAGAGAAATTCAACCGGCACAACATCTTAAATTGATTTTTTTAAAAATGTGAATGAGAACAAAATCTGAGTTAGTGACTATGAGCCAAAGGTCAAAAGAGGTCACTGTGTGAAATCATGGGGACATCAGGGACATATCTGTAACCAATGTCACCAGGAAACTGTAACACAGATACATTTCCTCTCGATGTGTCCAAAATATAAAACCATAGAGACTGAACGCTTGTCTTGAAAGGAAGACAGAAAAATAGCAAACAATGGGTCTACTTTTTTACTGACATATGTAATAAATGAAATATTAAATAAATATATATGGAGCTTTAGACCTGAATTTATTTAACTAGATGAACATTTTATGAAGACAAAACACATAGTGTCTACAAGAGGGATACTCTTTGCTGGCTACTTCTGCAAATGACAGGAGGCAAGCGACCAGTTAATAAACAAACATTAATAAATGATATAAATAATGAACCTTATCTTCTGTCTGAGGGTCTGGGGCATCCTTTCTTGGCACATTTTTTCAAACAAACTCTTTCATGTTTTTACAATGCACTCTGGCACCTCATTTACATGCAATGTACACAAAAAAGACCATTCAGCACCCTATCACAGGACAAATCAGGTCCTCAGGCCATAAGTTGAGTATCACTGATCTTCAAAAAGGCTCTGTTTACAACTGATATTAACATATGTTTTGGGTGGGATCCGATCACAGCACAGCACTAGTGGAGAGCACTAAACACACAAAATCCATCATCAGTTTGCCTTATGAAAGGAGACATGTTGGATTCTGCTCACAAAACCTCCAAAGTGACAAGCAAGCGTGGTACAGATCAGCCAGCTTAAGCGCAGACATAAGTGTGGGGCAGTAATGAAATGTCAACACAAGTGTAGACGAATGATAGACACGGGTGTGAAGAGCAATGTGTCTTGGCTGCCCATTTGTGATGTATCACTGAAACGCATGCTAATACCAGGTTTGAACAGGCTCTAAAATGCAGGATTGTAGCATGATTTTGGAAAGCAGGTAGTACAACCGACCTATTGCTGAGCCCCGCTCCTTTTGCTCACCAAAACTAACAATGGCGACTGTCAAAGTCAAAGTCAAAGTCATATCCAAAGACGCTATACAGAGGTTTTGGAGACAGAAGCTCCTTGTTTCACACAGAGGCCATCAAAGGAGTCTTCAGTATGCTGTGGTGTTAGCGTTAGCCAGCCAGTGCTTTCTTTGTAACGCTAAAGCTAAGTTAACCTTAATGGTTTTCACTTGGGTGGGCTTTAACTACAACCTTTTGCTACAGTTAAAACTGATGTCCAGTTGTCAAAGAACAAAAATACTAAGACTAAGTTAAACAGATGACATGATGAGCAAATGTTACAAAGCTGAAGTCGGCCAAAACCTTAGCAGCTATTAGCTAACTTAAGCTAATGTTACCCAGCAAAGTTGGCTGCAAGGTGACATTATACACCACGACAATGCCAACATAATGTATGAGATTATACATACTTGTCACATTTCAGCAAATTTTGTTAACACTATGTTGCCTCACCTTGGAACAATTGTAGACATCCTTGTTTATCTTCTTCACACAGCTTTATCCAGAGGAGACACTTTGCTCTGTTTATGGGAGGTTTGAGGAACAGGATAAAACACACTTCATTCTTTAATCTCACAGGATACCTTGTATCACTGTTGCATTTACCCCATGCACATTGTCTGACCTTTTTTTGACTGCATACATTTAAATAAAACTGCAGGGAAATCAAATTTTCTGATGCTTTTCTATGGAGGTCTAATAGCAGGATGTCTGAGTGCATTGTGTAGCTGTTAAAAATGTGATTGGCTCGTGGCATTGAAAAGCGGGGCTTAGCAGGGAGAGCGAGAACAGGTGAGCTGACTACAGGGCTGATGAGAGACAGAAACTCATCAGAGTGGGGCATACCATCAAAACTGGCGGGAAAACACAAGGGCAGGAAGTGTAGTCGTACAAAACGGAAGATTTGAGTAACAAAATAAAAAAGGAAATAGGTATATTTGAGGTAATGTTATACTATAGGCAAGCTAAGATTGAAAGTTCCATATCATACAATTTTCTTCTGTCTTGGAAAACGTCATGTTTGTCATATTTCATATTTCTTCTTCATAAGAAGAAATGCTCAGACGCTAAACCAACTTCCCTACAATTTAATAATGACATTTGACAATATAGCACCCTGTTAGCCAAAACAAAGGTCAAAAAGACTATTAGGACATTTAAATTATTAAATAATAATAACATGATGGAATCTGGAATCATGAAATGAGAATTTCAGTATTTTTGGTTTTCTTTTTAATTTTTGTCTTTTAATTATTTTTTTTTCATTAATCTATGTATTTTTTGTTTGTTTTGTCCCATATGTATATCTGTATGCATTATTTCAAATGATTCTGAATTCAGTAAAGATGACCTCAAGAGGAGATTGGGACAGGTCATGACAGATTGTCTTTAATGTTTCATAATGTTCACTATTTTAACTTGTGTTAAATCATCACTATTGTTTTTCTTTATTTTAATCAATGGATACAAAAATTTCCATTAACATGTCATGCTAATTAAATCAACTTTAAACTAACTTGTGATTGTTGAAATACTTAAAAAGTTGGTTCAGACTGTACAAATACAGATCCTGAGTAACTCTGTTCAAAAGCTTCAAACAGAAACACAAAACACATATTGTGTCTTTTTAAGAATTGAATTTCTCTCTTTGCATTTCTCCAGACACTATGTCATGGCTGAGTTCAGTGGAGGGGGTAACACAAAAATTACATTCTGTACAGAAAACATAGCAAGTTTGGGAAATATATTGTATTTTTTGGATTAAACAGTGACTCTGGACCCCATTTGTGAGATTATAGTCTTTTTATAATGGGATCAGTTCAGGGCCATTATGGACATAAGGAATAACTGTCACCAGTTATTCAAAAAGCATTTGAGTATTGTCTTGAACCTATTCTTTAAGTTTTTAATGTTCTTGAAAATTAGTTGATTATTAATTAATATACATTATTATTGTCTTTTAATTAATATTATTCATAGTATAAATCCTAAATCTACAACAGCAAGGGAGCAATGAAGTTTGCTGTGTCACAGCAGAGTCACGAAAGTTTAACTTTATCTTAAATACATTTTTGTTGCCCAAATTTCATTGTTGGTCACCTCCTTTTTATCAGCGTGCTGCTATTATCTAAAAAATATGATGTTTGTCTTCCCTGATTCTTTTAACTGAAGCGCCTTATCTGATTGCCCATGCATTCCTTGATATTGCATTGATAAGTGAGGGTGTGATTAAATGCTCCATTTAGCTGCAGAATTGCACAACAGCTGTTTGACATAAAAGGTATGAGGTTTCTTTGTGCCTGTCTGGTTCCGGGGGTTTAAAGATCAGCAGTAATATTGTGATATAAGACTGAAAGGTGTTACACAGATTTGATTATTTGCTAAGAGCTGGCTGCTTAGTTAATGATGAGTAATGTTCATTTTCTATGGCAGTGATTGCAAGAGCCCATAAAAAAAGATATGTGTTAATTCTTATTGATCCGAGAACGTGTTCATCCTAATATGAAACAGTACGACTACTAGACTGTGTCAAGATGACCAGGGATATGGCTGTTTAAAAAAAAGAGACATAGGGGGGGGGTCTCAGACCATTTCAGAACTTGAAAGCAGAATCTCCATTTTCTAAATACCTGACCCCATGTTCAAACATCTCCTGCAGAGGATAGTGCAACCCAGTAATTTGTTCAAATGGACAAGATGTGAAGACGAGGCCACATTTTGTTAATGAATATTGGTGCTTATCCCTGCAGTCTTTATTGTCCAAACAGACAGTGTCAAATTCAGGTTATCTGTTAAGTTTGACAATGGTTATTTTGCATAAAAAAGCATTAAATGAAGGTTTAAAGCATACATATCTGTTGCACAGTTAAGAGCCTTTAAACTTCAGTGCTTCAAAGTTTGCAATCTGCAATTGCAATTTAGCTGAAAATGTAGCACAGTTTGGATGAGCTTAAAACTATTTATGCACGTCTGAGTTGTTACAGTTCACAGCAGACTCTTTCCCAGTGTGGAAGATTTCTTGGCCCTTGCTAAATAATGTCATGAATCATGAGAATAAATGATCTCTTTCACCGCATGTACAGTCATCAGCACACAGGGTGAATAATGTAATCCCTTGGTTGACTATTTAAATATTTCCAAATGTAAATTTAACAGAACATTTTCTTATGTGATAAATAAAGAAAAGGCTTATCAGTTGTCAATAAAAAGTTCTAATATTACAGTAATGATCATGACCTTGCATTCAGGCTTGTTTAAATAAGGTTGCACCATTTGTTCTCATAGCTGACAGAGAAGTTCTTGATCAGTTTCTGCTCCAAACTTTTCTCTCTGCCAGCACACAGATATGAAAGTTGAGTCATACCATAATGTCAGCACCTTACTGACTCTGTGACACAACTTCTGTTTGACTTGGTGTATGTAGCATGCCATAACATTTGTATGGCAGCTGGACAAGAGTTGGCAAACAAAAGAAAGTAACAAGGCAAAGAAAAAGGAGTAATTCAGGAGCAATGTCTGCTTTTTTGACATGTTTAACACCTCTTTTTTTTTTGTTTTTACCGGCCATGACAATGCTGATACGGCTTTTATCGTTTTTACCTCCTGAGTCTGTATGTCTGTTTGTGTGTCTTTGTGGTGTTGGTGATTTCCACGGAAATGAGAACTCCATTTTGAGAATTTGGCCAGGTTTTTATATGTCAATCCATGCAATAATGTTGTAACTGTGTAATATGCCGTCACGAAATTTTAAGTTGAGATCAAAATGAAGGCCAAGTTTGAAGTTGGGTGAAGTTCGAATAGGGAGTCAGAAGTTGGGGGTTAGAAAGAAGGGAAAGGGCCATTTTCCCCCCATTTTTACACCCCTGGCCATTATTTGATTTTAATTGCAGATTGCTTTATCGCTGCTAAAATTATCACAGTTGCAAGATGTTCTCTTGTTCTTTTCTTTCTTTATGTAACTTTGGGACCAAACCCTTAACCTTATGTACTTACTGCAACAGCTTTTATATAGAGAACAAAATGATTTTCGGAACAGATTTGATTAGATTAAATGAGTATATAATAATGAGAAAATTGAGTTATTGCTTAAAAGAACTGCATACAGATAAGAACAGAAAATTTAGCAAATACTCAAGATAACAGAAGCAATAATTGCTACATGTAAGATAAGGTTTGTTCTGCACAATAATTCTGATTGCTTGATAGATTTTATAGTGGTCACTGTAGATGTCTGCGTGCCATTTATAGTAAGTAGTTGATAACTGGAAGTAAATGTACACGTCTAGTCATCCATATTACATTACATTAATGCCAAAAGTTTTTCATTAAAGATTATTATCATGAATGCAGTTTTTTTATCGGCCATTCTGAGCCCAACAGTGCAGTTAAGTGCTGAATTGGTGCAGCTCTTTTTAAAGTGCTAAAGTGTAGTGAAAATAAGTAGTAAGATCTTGGGACTTAAGCAGAGAACATTAACTGACCTGTATCACAAACATGTGGGAAAGAAGAATAGAGCCATCCTTTCCGACAGCTCCCACCCCTTATTTTGGGAATGGCCCTCTGGATCTCGGCTCAGATATCCCCTGTTAAGAATAACAGATAGAAGTTCTCCTTCATCCCCGCAGCCATTTCTCTTTTGAATGCAGGGCAGGGGAAGAGCCAAGTTGAGTACTGAGGCTCCTCTCTTGGCAGGCTGTTATTCTTAGTATGATGATTGATGGTTGTGATGATGATGTTGATGTTGATGATTATAATGATGATGGTTTTTGCCAGCAACCAGACCAGATTTAATAGATGATACCCAGGATGATACCCAGGGTGTGATGTTGGAAACTGTGTCATGATGGAGAGATCTTATAATCTATCTTGCAGGGTCACTGTGAACTTTATTTCCCCTTGTGTACTTTTAAATTCTACAAATAATTCAGTTTGCACAGTACTTTATTACATTGCAATGGCTGTATTACACTTTCTTCCCCTGATTGTTATGTATGTACATTCTAATATGTTCACCCATGCCATTTATGTGTTTTTACCTGCTGGATAACCATATTGTCCTCCAGGGACAAAAATAAAACTGAAGGTCACCAGTTCACTCCCCAAACTGGCAATATAAATTTTAATGGGGACAATTAAAAGGCAGTGCTCATTATCAAGGTTCTGTTGATCAAGACCCATAACCCCCAACTGCTCCTGCGTGCAGCTGCACGGTAGCCAGCACATCAGACTGTGGCTGAACTGGGCAGCTGCCAGTGGCAGGTATGAATGTGAGTAACTGTGAGTGGAGCAGGGCGTTCTTGAAAAAATGCCCAGTGAAACTACCCCGAAATTTAAGGAAAATGTATCACTTACAACAACTTGCAGGCTACTTCTTGTAATTGTATTTTTTTTCTTCTTTTGTTTTTTTTTTTTGGTAACTGGGGAACTTCCTGGTGCATCTGGAGCCACTAGTGGTTTAATTTGTCACTCAAAGAAACTTAATACAGTGGATGTTTATGCCTTAAAATACATGTCAGTGGGCTAAAGTGCAGTCTCCTTCCTTGTACTACTCAGATGAAATTTAAACAAAATATACAAATACAAAAAGTACTTGTGTGATCAAATAAAGTTTTACTAGGCTACCATTATATCAGCTCAGTCCTTTAAACCTCTGCATACACCCTTCACAGGTTATCTTAAGTGCATCTGATAAGCAAGCAAATTTATGCAGCTCATTATTTTGGGATTGTGCAGCAGTGGCAGCACTCACTGTATTGAAAAATGCAGTTTGTTACAGAATGATGGCAAAGAGTCTTACATTATTTAATAATAGTGATTCATGTTGCACTAAAGACAAATGTGTCACCCTGTATATAATCAACATTCTTACTTTACTATTATTATTCTGGGTGGAGGAGCTGTCTGGCCTATCACTCAACCAACAAATCAAATTTAGGAGTTTGCGGTAATTCAAGTGTAATTTTAGTCCAAAAGCTAGAAGCAACATAAGGAGCCAACAGCAGAATTTAGAGAACTTTCACTGCACAAAACCCCACAAGTCCTTACATAATCTAATGTCCCAGAACAGAGACGTAACATTTAAAGCTGCTGTTATGTCGATGAGTCTGACACAATGTTTCTGAGATGACAGTGATACAAATCTATTGTAAAATGTTAATTCATTTATTTCAGGTATTTTAAAACAAAACCACAAGAGATCAGTTACAGATTATAATTTCAAAAACATGTCATGACAGCTAACTCGAGTTACAGCAAATAAAAACTCACATAATGATTAAAAAATTATTTGATGTGATTTGTGAATAAAATTCTGTATTCTTGTGATATGTGAAATAAAATGTCTCATTCTTGACTGATGGAAATTAATGTAACAATAATATTCACTAATATTTCACTTCAAGATATTATGTTAGATCAAAAACTTCCTACACTACCTAAACTGCCTTCACTACCTCTGTGATTGTGTGATTCTGTCATTAACTGCTGCAGTAACTGGAATCCTCCAGTGTAAAGTGGCTCGTCTTTCCTTCTGTAGTCCAGTGCTTCAGGACGAGTTAGAAGTTCTCATAGTGATGTATAAAATGGGCCTGATCCCTCTTGTTCATCTGCTGGCACGCTTTCTCCACATTCTTGGTTAGTCCGGGAGGACCGCAGCTGAATACACCCATTTTACCCACCTGCAAAAAATGAATACGAATAGAAAAAGTAGGCTGATGTATCAGGTGATATTTCAATAAATGTGAGATAAATGAAGAGGAATGAAGGACTGACCTCAGGGTGAACTTCCTGCAGTGAGCTGAAAAAGGATACCAGGGGCGGCCGGCCGAAGTGGGTGACGGACCGCAGGCCGGTGAAGAGACTGCGGTTCCACACCTTCTGAAAGTGGCGCTCACACACATACTGTGCACACATTACAAAGACAAGGGGAGGGATCATAGTTATTTCATATTAGAGGAACTGTGTGGCAAAAGCCTTTCTTCCCAAAAGTTAAGTGAGAGGATCACTGATGGTCACATATCTGAATGCTAAATATGAAGCTGCTGGCAGCAGCTGGTTAGTTTAGCACATAGGAGCCAAAACTGAAAATAGCTACTCTGGTTCAGTTTAAAGGAAAAATAGTCGTTACTGTGTGTCACAGGCTGCAGCTTAAAAAACTTTTCTTTCTTTGTCCTCTTTTCTGGTACAGTGGTCAGGGGTAAAGTGTAGTGCAGCAAGGACGAACTCGCACGCAGACAACTAATTAGTGTTACTGCCTATTGGTTGTATGCCTCTATAAAGCAGTAAGGCTGCACTAACAGTTTACATTATGACGTCACATACATCAAATTAGACAATTCTGTGAAATTTCATAATTACCATATGATTTCATGAATTATGGCCCAAATATTATTTGGAAGGTCACAGTGACCTTGACATTTGATCTTCAACCAACAAAGTGCATCAGTTTATTCGCGTAGCCAAGAGGACATTCGAGCCAAATTTGAGGAAACTTCCTCCAGGTGGTCTTGAGATATCACGTTCATGAGAACAAGACAGGTGCAAGGTCATATTGACCTCTGACCTTTGACCACCAAAATCTAATCAGTTCATTGTTGAGTCTGAGCGGACGTTTGTGCCAAACTTGAAGAAATACCTTGACTCACGAGAATGAGATAGAGGGACGGACAGCACAAAAATGTAATGCTTCTGGCCACAGCTACAGCAACAGCTGCTGGCTGTAGCTTCATATTTACTGTACAGATAAGAGAGCGATATCAATCTGGGTCACCACTTTGTTCCAAAGGTCCTCTGCTCTCACAGTCTCCAGTGTAAGAGGTTTATAAAGGATATCTACGCAGTTCAAATTGCAAAATAACAAAAGGACAGGGACGTTTCAAATGCAGTTTGAATGGAAACTAGAATTACTGCCCTGTGGTTGTATGTCTCAGTAAACCACCCCAGTTGTACTTACTGTTATCCCTTCAGTAATCACTTCTGTTATCACTTCATCCTTATACCCCTGTAGACCGGGGTATAAGGATGAAGTGGCCAAAAAAGTTATGGCCAAAAAAAAAGTTTTGTTAGGTCACAGTGACACTGACCTTAGATCACTAAATTCATTTCGTTCTTCAGTCCATGAGAATGTTTGTGCCAAATTTGAAAATATTCCCTCAAGGTGTTCTTGAGATATCGTGGTCAGGAGAATAAGACAGATGCAAGGTTACGGCGACCCTTTTCCATCCAGATCTAATCAGTTTATAGTTGAGTCCAAGTGAACATTTGTGCCAAATTGTTTTTGAGATATCGGGTGCACAAGAATAAGATAGAAGAGGTCACAGTGACCTTGACCTTTGATTTATGACCACAAAAGTCTAATTAGTTTATCATTATGTCCAATAGCATTTGTGCCAAATTTGAAGAAATTCTTTCAAGGCGTTCTTAAAATATTACACATGCAACAACATAATGCCTCTGGCCTTAGCTATGGCTAACGTGGAGGCATAACAATCCATTGAGCCACTGTGTCTAAAACCATGACAGCTGTCACAGGCATAGGTTTTAGGGGTGTAACATCAGAAGGCTATAAGCTGAAGGAGGGTGATTTCAACATATTGACCCATTTGACCTAATGAAAAAGCATTGCTGAGAACATAAAACCCTTTGAAGGTCTTTCTACTGTGTCATATTGAGAGGTTAATAATCTTGGGAACATAAGACCCCGAGAACAAAGATACAGCCCCGGTTCAGTCTTCTCATCTAATTCAAAGCAAATGGGGAAATTAGCATATTTCAAAAAGTTTTAACACTAGGTGAGTTTGAAGTGCATAGATTTGCACAAAACGTAAGTGATATTTTTGAAATTTCAATAAAACACAACTGCAAGATGACAGCGTTTCCACTGAGTAATGTTACCCTACTTCTCCCGTGACTTTCCTCTCACGATAACATTTCAAGAATTATGGTGACGGATGTTCAAAACAGTATCAGGTTTATTTCTATTGCAGCCACGACACTAGCTGTCATTATTTTTTAACTGAAGGCGATGTAGGCATGTTATGCAAGCAATTATGGAGAAAAACTAAACGTAAAAACTTTTTTGCAATGAATAGGAGTTTTTTCAAAAGTGATATATTTCCATTAGGCCTATTTTATATGCGCATTTTCAATTTGCACAATTTGAGGGTTAATGGAAACCCACCTACTGTCATAATATACAAGGCATGTATTAAGCGGGGAACATTAAAATGACTGTTTTAATATTCCCCGCAGCATTTTAGCAGGATTTCAGTCAACTTTCTATGTCTACACTTGGACTTGGCAGCTGTGGATCTCACCAGCATGGTGGTGCGGAGGTCGAACTTTTCGGCCACCTGAGTGATGTAAGTGTGAACTGAGACCAGCTCCTGAGTGTCCATCTCCTCCACCTCCCTGATGATATCTGACACCCACTCAAACTGACGCTGTGTGCGTGTCACCCAGATGAAGTACACCTTCAAAAAATTAGCAAAGAGAGAAAGATTGTTTACAGAGTAAGCTTGTTGCACAATTACATAACACTTCAGGGAAATAAGACAAGACAAGTGTACTTGTTTAATTGTAAGCAGCACCTTTTTACACTGAATCTTGGACTTCATGGAGGACTTGAATACCAGGTCTTTTAGGATGGAGGTAAATGGGGTGACTCCAATTCCTCCTCCCACCAAAACAGACACCTCATAGTCAATCCACTCCTGATGGCCCTCACCAAACGGGCCATCCAAGTACAGCTTAGGATGAAATAAAACATGAATATTTGTGTCATGAAAAGACAAAGAGGCACATGAAACTATTTACACACACACACACATACACACACACACACACAATATTATGCTTGAACCTACCTTTGGATAGGCTCCGAGATCCAGAAGGCTTTCTTCGGTGTAGAGCTCTCGGAGCTGGCTGGTCCAGGGCCCCACGGCTCGGATGTGCAGGCTCAGGGTCTCTTCGTGCGGGGCTGACGTTAGCGTGAATGGGTGGTACTCATCTGTGCCCAGCATCAGGCATGCAATGCGAACCCACTGGCCTGAACGGTACACAAAGCCCTGTGGCCGCTTGAACTCCAGATGTGTCACACCTGCAGGGAGAACAGCCAAAAGAAGTGTGAGCTCAAATGCACGTAGAGGTTACGTGATTTCAGTGCAGACAATGGAAAAGTGCAATTTAGTTAGTGAAGACTAAAGGAGAGGCACAACAGGTGAATAGGGGAAAACTTTTAACTAATATATCACCATATACAATTATTTTTGCCTTAAATTTTAAACATGTAATAAGCCCAGTTCAAAAATTTATGTTTCATTTTGTTGACATATGGAGTCAAAGGTTTTCACAGAGGGGATTTTAGATAGCTCCTTTTATCACTCCAATCAGAAAATACTGTCATAAACCATAAATATCCCCTTTTGTCATGATTTAGGAACAAATCATGTATAAATCAGGCTGTTAGAACACTGTTAATGTGTTGTTAACTTTTTTATTGAATTAAGTTTCATTTACTACTAGTTTGTTTCTCAAACAGTTTTAATATGTCCCATGCTCTTGAATGCACTATAGTTGTTCTGATGTTATGGAATGCACCACACCTGTGTGTGATATGCATTGCCCTAAAGTTAAGTTTCATTCCTAATACAACAGTGGATAGGTGGTATTTTTCCTTTGCCCTTACCATCATTCACTTGTACCCTGCTGGTTTATTGCTGTGTGTAAATGCCAGAAGGTGAGTCTAATAACATTATACTGTAGAAGGTGGGTGCAAAAATTGTGTTAATGTGTATTTGTTGTGCATTTAAGCTAATGTTATCTTACGTTGGTGCGTGGTCAAAGCTAATAAGCCAATTCATGCTGTCTGAAAGCCTCCTGAGAGGTGATTTGTTTAAGTTATAATCCAAATGACATTCGAGTAATGAGTTCAGTCCTTTGTTACGTTAGTTATCCTATTATGTTGCAGATGTGGTGTTTGCTATACTGATTGTTATTTGTATTGCTATTACAGACCACAGCCTAAAAAATCAACTCTAAAAAGGACATCTGTATCCGTGTTCTTTAATGGGAAAACCCTATCCTACTACGCCTTGCCACTCTAAACCAGCTAAATTCCCAGAGACGCCCTCTCTTCTTTTTATGGTCAACCATGGTTTGGAACCATGTGGTTGCAACTCTCCCTTCTGTGGGACAAACCAACACCACACAACGGGCTCCCTCATCCCGACATTCACACAGTGGAAAAACATGCTCATCTCGGAGGAGCTCCAACCCAAGGTCCATACGGTCATCTGGCTCATCCATGAGCAGGTTCCCCTCTAATGTTTTCTCTGAGCTGGAAACAGCTCAGCTCAAAGAGCGAGTGAAGGAGCTGGAGCTTGAGGAGTCACAGCAACAAATGGAGGAGAACCAACAAGTAGAATATGAATTTCAGCGACTTCAAACTCAAGCCAAAGAGGCCCAACAGTTACAAGAGGAAGGCATTAGAACAGAAGAGTTACTAACCAGACAGCTGGAGAATCAATGACAGCTAAAGAAGAGAGTGAATGAGCTGAAGATAGCTAAGATGGTTCTATCCTTAAAGAGAAAACACAGGAACTTGATGGTGCCAGATTTTCACCATGTCCATCAGATCATGGTGAGGCAAGCGAATGCAGCAAGTCCAGCTCCGCTTCCAGTGACTGCAGCTCCATCTTCCGTGCTCCACGCAGCCCCGCTCCAGTACTCTGCGCGGCGCCACCCCCAGTGACTGTAGCTCACCTCCAGCCCCACATGTAGCTCTGCCTTCTGTGCAAAATCCATCTCTTCCTCCACTGCTAAATTCTGTTGTTCATCCTGCAACCCTGTCTTCTAGTTCAGCGCCTGTGAACTACTAACCAGTCCCTGCCTCATATTCAGATCATCCATTTCAGCATCATCCAGTTCAGCCTTCACCTACTCTGTCCAGGAAGCATTGTGCTTTACTCCAGCTTTGCCTCAATCAGGTCCACATCAACCACAGGCAGCTGATGCATTCCCACTCATTGCCTCGTCCTAAGGCATTCCCAAACCTATGATTCCCTTCTTCTAAAGTGGTAAAGACAGTGCTCCTTGGACAACTGAAGTTACAGAATGCACTCCACTAGCCACGATCCAAGGCTGTACACAATTGCCATGCAGGCTCTGCAGGACAAGTACTGTCAACCCCATCAGCTCGTTCAAAGTGAACTGGGTGCCATCCTGAACACTGCAGTCCACAAGTTTGGTTGTGAAAGTTTTACTTCATAATCAAGACAGAGTACTAGAGACTTATGCAGTACTAGACGGTGGCTCGGTGCGAAGCATAACCTTGCCACATGCTGTGCAACGCCTGAACCTCTCTGCACAGCCTGAAATACTTACCCTTTGAACTGTTCACCAAGATGTAGTGCAGCTTCACAGTGCTTCAGTCACCATTTTTGTCTTGCCTGCCCAATCCTGAAGAGGATCAAGTATCGCATAGGCAAAGTATCACATACGTCAGGCATTCACCGCTGACCACCTGGGACAGTCAGAACATTCCTATCCTGTGAGAACTCTCCAACGGAGATATAAGCACCTCCGCAACCTACCTTTGCCTCTTGTAGACTACGCTCAACCCCTGCCACTCATCGGATCTGGCATGCCTCATCTTCTGACACCTGTAGAGCCGGTGCAGCTGGGTCCACAAGGGGGCCCTGTTGCAGTCCACACCAAACTCAGTTCGTCCCACCAGTATTGACCAAGTTCATGCATTCGAGCAGCAGTGCCTGTTCACAGCGACAGTCTCAATTACCTGTGAACTCTTCAAGAACGTTGAGCGTCTTTGACAGACTGATACACTGCCTTACACAAGCAAGAGGCAGGTGACCTAATCGAATCAAGATCAGCAAGCCTTAAACCTGCCCCAGACATGGTCACAGTTGACAGGGTCCAAAGATATGACCCATTGCTGCTTCGCCGAGCCAACTCCACCACTCTTCAAGCTCCTATGGAAGCAGTGTTGCCAAGTCTTTGTAGCACTGAGAGGAGACTCGCCAAAGACCCACAACACGCCGAGGCATATTGCCAGGAGATCCAGAAATTAGAGAAGATGGGCTACGTAGCAGTGGTGCCACCCGAGGTAGCTACATCAACCCCAGAATCCTGGGTTATACCTCACCATATGGTGCGGCACAACAACAAGGACAGGATTGTCACTGCTCCTTCCAGTACGAAGGGAAGTCCCTCAACGACCTTCTCCTCCCTGGACCTGCCCAGGTGCGTCGTTGCTAGGAGTCCTCATTCGATTTCAGCAGTACCCAGTCGCAGTGAGTGGTCCATCAAAAGTATGTTCCACCAGATACACCTTCTGCCAGTTGACAAACCAATTCTGCAAGGACTGAAGCGCAAAAGATCTACGAATGGCAAGTCCTGCCATTTGGCACTACGTGTAGCCCTTGCTGCACCATCTATGCCCTGCAGCGACATGTCCAGGACACAAGTGAGTCCAACAGTAATCTCGATGATTGTGTTGAGCAGTCATTCTATGTGAATAACTGCCTTCACAGCACCCATTCAAAGGAGGAAGCAGAGGACCTTGTCGAAGGTCTGCGACAGCTGCTCCATACTGGAGGCTATGAGTTACGCCAGTGGGCCAGCAACGTTCCAGCTGCCATTGAAGTTCTTCCAACGGACGCCAGATCCGAGAGCAGTGAGCTATGGCTTTCTCAGTCAAGTATGGACCTTCAGGAGCCAACTCTTCGGTTAGGTTGGGACTGCCTCCACGACTCCCTGAAGTACAAACACAGACCAGTGGAGCGAACTGAACCCACGTTGCAGAATGTCTATAAAGTACTCGCATGTCAATATGATCCACTAGGCTATATTTTACCATTTACCACAAGAGCCAAGATTCTTGTCCAAGATCTCTGGAAGGAGCAAATCCGCTGGGATGACCCAATCCAGCCACAGAGCCTGTGAGTCAGATGGTTCGCCTGGGAACAGGAGATTCCCAACCGGATCTAGATGGAAATCCCCAGATGTTATGCACCAGGGCCGCAGACTCACCAATCTCAAGTAGAGATCTTCACATCGTCTGCGATGCTTCTGAGAGAGCGTACGGGTCTGTTACTTACTTACAGACAGAAGTCCATATCTACTTTGTCCTGGCCAGATCCCCTGTGGTGCCTAAGAAGCAACTCTCCATGCCTCGGTTGGAGCTGAGTGCCGCTCTCACCGGTCCACCTTCAGGCTGAGCTCACCTTACCCATCAGAAAGGTCATCCTCTGGTCGGACTCTACTACCGTTCTTCACCGGATCAGGTCAGAATCTTGCCACTACAATGTTTTCGTTGGTACACGTGTGGCCGAGATCCAGAGCTTTACCAATTTACCAACAGCTGGAGGTATGTGGAGAGCGTAAACAACCGCGCTGATGATATCACATGGGGCAAGACCTTGAAGGAGCTGTCCTGACCTCACCTTTGGCACCAAGGCCCTGACTTCCTGCGACCAGCCCATCAGTTTATCCAGAGTCAGAGGATAGTAAACTGAGGAAACCTCCTTTTGTGGACAGGTGACTGTCGACTTTTGTCCTCAACTCCCTGATGTCAGCATGTTCTCCACATGGAAGGACCTCATGCAGGCTACAGCACGGTCCCTACACGGGGCAGCCGATCCAAACCCTCACTCGCCCAGCAAAGCAGGGGGAGGTTAGAGCAGAGCAGCTAGAGCCAGACACCATCCACCAGGTCTTGCTAGATCCAAAGCATCCTCTGACCAACCTTATCATCCAGGACTTTGATGAGACCCTCCTGCATCCTGGACTCGAAAGAGTCCTGGCAGAGTTGTGTTGTCAGTTTTGGATCCTGCAGGGGAGGGAAGCAGTCAACACCACTCTCCTACTACGCCTTGCCACTCTAAACTAGATAAATTCCTGGAGACCCCCTCTCTTCTTTTTACAGGCAATGAATAATACATAACTTCTCAGTAAAAACATTCAGAATATAGATAGGAAGAGAACTAGAAAGTTTGAAATGGATATTTCTGGCTCAAAGTTTGAGAAAAAAAACTCTTTTAGAAAAATTGGCCTGTCATGATGGATGAAAAAAACATTTTAATTAACAGATCCTCATGAAACACCCCCCATTTAAGTACTTATTTTTTTTTGTATTTCAAGTTTTCTGAAATTGTATGTTTATATATGCAAATAAGGCATTACCTAATTTAATATGCTCTTTTTGCATACATTTCCAAACCATAAATCTGAACTAAAATAAACCCAAATATGACTTTTGTAGGGATTAGCCAGTGCACCATTATCTTTATCTGTATTTGTATTTGGGGTGAGCAGGGTATAAACCAGAAGTTGGTGGGACTCAAACCAGGAATGGATGGGATCTAACCAGGAATTGTAACTTCTTAGGTTGACATGGGTTGATCAGAAGTTGCTTTATTTATCATTTACGAGAAAAGCACAGCCTCAGGATTGAGCTTCAGATCATTTCATCAGTGAGTGAGTGAGAGATTGAATACAGCTGCCTAAATGAGGATTTTCCTTCATTACATGTACAGATAATGACACATTTTAGTCAGATGATAATTGTATTTGTGCCGGATACTCGTGTCATCTGAGTATTCAACTCAACCCTAGTATTTTATGTCCAAAATCCTACAAGAGACCCATGCATGAAAAACAGTATTCACTTGTAGTGTCTCTCCTAAAATCAAGTGAAGAGAGAGAATGATGAAACATTTTAAAGATTTTCCAGAAGAAGTTAAGTGTCACCTGAAGGCAGCAGCTCAGCTTTGACCACGGGGATCTCCACCTTCTTCCTGCTCAAGCTTATCAGTTTGTCAAGCAGGAAGAGCAGCGCAGGTGGAATCAAGTAGATGTAGAAACGGGGCTCTTGGAGCAGGGCGAAACTGCCATGAATAACTGTCTGTTGACAAATTCAGCATCACAGTATTTGTGAAAACACCTCTTGTCTTAAAAGTCACCTGATAGCAGAGTTAATTTGGGTAGTTTTAAAGTCAGAAAAGTACTTACTAGAGTGTACACGACAACATAGAGGTAATGTGTGATCCAAAATGCGCGAAAGCTGATGCGGCGGAAATAGTGTGAGGCAAAAACATACATGAATGCAAAAGTAAAGAGAAGCAAGATGCCAGTCATTCCTGGGAAAAGAACAAACAGAACAAAAAACAAAGTTATAGCAAAACATAAAAAAATGTCACCGTACCACTCACAGTCTAAAGTCAGTTTCCTGTGATACCTGGAACAGTTTGAAAGAACCACCACGACCACTTCTGAGGAAGTTCAGACCTAAAATGAAAACCCTGTAAATCAGAGAACATAACTCCCCACAAATTATGTTGTAAATTCAAGCAGATCTTTCAAACATTACCCGTTGTTGGCTAAGACTTTGGGGAACAGACAGGACAGTATGCTGAGGTCGCTGATGGAGAAGATGTATATGTTGACCACGTGGCCCAGACTATGAACAACTACAGTCAAAAGAGAAACATGAGTGAGCTCATACAATAAATGTAAAGACGTCAAAACCTTCCATCATCACTCTCTGCTGTCATCGCCCCCAATCTACCAACTTGAGAGAAGGATGGCGGTCATGGCCATGAAGCGATGGAAATCAATGGCAGCGTCGAAGGGGATGTATCGGTTGAGAAAAGTCTCTCTGCACAGTGTGATGAGGTTGCGACACACAGTGAGGAGCATGTAGGGAAACAGGAAGGAGATGGCGGCGGCGGAGCCACGGGAGACGACGATGCCAACCACTGAAGTCTCGGGAATGCCTGTGGAATCAGACTGCAAGCCGTAGTCTGAAAACAATGTTTTTAATCAATTTAGAAAAGTCTCATTATGACCAGAAAGGTATGACGATGAGGGTACACAAGAACTATTAAGTAAATACTTATACTGTTCTGCACACAAAATGCGCCTTTTGAAATCAGGCTTTAAAAAAATATACATGAATTTGATTTTTTAAAATTTTCAAGTTAATTATTTTTAACAAACATCAGTCCTAATCATAAATATCAATTATTCATACATTTTCAGAATTTTAACCCTTTAAATGCCAGATTCTTGTCATGTTACCGCTATGTTTTTAGATGAAAAAAAAAACAAAAAAATTAATTACTTTCAGTATACAACATGCATCATTAACACAGCAAAGAAGCTAAACAAGGAAAACAACGGTTTCTACTCACAGTAACATCTTTCAAGTGACACGCCGGCTGCAATGCCGTACACGACCAAGAAGCATATAATATGACGGCGATAATTCTCAATGAAACGTTTGAAGTGCTGGATCTTCTGCTGGATGGGGTTTCTTATGTACTGCTCACGCTTTGGCTTCACATAGACATTTGGAGTGTTGACACTTAATCTGAAAATGTTCAAACAGATCAGTGTCACTAATTCAGGATCTGACGAAACATCCCCATCTTTTCCTGATTTATGATGTCAACTAATGGCCATAAATGTGTTTTTACAGAACATTACGATGCCACAGTGAAGTTGACTTCTGACCTCTTGGATATAAAATGTCAGCACTTCATCATGCTATTATATTAGACATTTGTATAAAATTCTGTCATAGTGAATGAATTCTTGAGTTATGGCTAAAAACATGTTTTGTGAGGTCACCTTTGACCTTCAACCAACAAATTCTAATCAACTCATTCTTGAGTCTAAGTAAACATTGGTGTATGTTTGAGGAAACTCCATCAAGGCCTTCTTGAGATATTACATTCACGAGAATCAAATGGACGAAAGGTCACAGTAACCTTGACCTTTGACCACCAAATTCTATTCTTAAATTCAACCTTCAGCCAAATTTTAGGAAACTCCCTCAGAAACATGTTGTGACATTATGGTCATGACAATGAGACAGACGCAAGGTCACACAAACCTTGACTTTTCGCAAAACCAAAATGTAATCACTTCATTGTTGAGTCCAAGTAAACACTTGTGCCAAATTTGAAAAAAGGACCTCAATTGGTTACTGAGGAAATCACGTTCACAAGAATGAGAAAGACAAGGTCACAGTCACCTTGACCCTTGACCATTAAAATTTAATCAGTTTATCCTTAAGTGTGACTTAATATTTTGTGTCTATTGTGGAGATATTCCCTCAAGGTGCTCTTGAGACATCACATGCGTAAGAATGGAATGGACGGACAGACGGACATACACAGAGACATTTGTGCGGACGGATGTACGAACCACTCAAAACATAATGCCTCTGGCCACAGCTATAACCGGTGAAGAGCCATACAAACTCATGCAAAAGGTATGCAAAGACATATTTTTTAAAACTATACAAAATCTAAAACTGAATTGTACGTTTTTATCTCTTTTGGTTGATTGTCAGTCATCCTATCCTTTTTAGTATGCTTCCCTCAGAAAGACATTTACTGGAGCAGAAAAATCAGAAACAAGGAACAAACTTTTTTCGTCTACGTATCTCCGATCCATCTGTCTTGCTGTTGCTGTAAACAAAAAATGAACAAGACTGTAAGCTGGGACACAATAGTCACAAGGGATACAGAAATGAATTGAGTAAGTGACAAAGCTACATTGGATCATTGTTTTTTATCCACAGTGACGTCAAGCAACAGTTTGTGATCTGGATGATTGATTACAGCCTGTGTGTCCTGTTCTCTGACCTGTTTCCTGGACTGATGAAGGACACTCTCTGGTCTCGACTCAGCCGCTTCTTCCCTTGTTTCTCCATCCCTGCTCACACAGCAGAGGCATTTATTTCACCAGACAAGGTCAGAGAAATGAGCATTAAAAAGAAGACAAAACTTTTTGCCAACCTTTGACATTGAGTTGGGCAAACTGCAGCTCCTTCTCATGGTCCCGCAGGAGGAAATGGAAGTCCTCCCACGTGATCTTCTCCTTGTCATCAAAGCCTGCAGCCTGCATCATGGCCTTGATGCCGTCCTCTGCCTGGCTCTTTGACAGAGCACCGTTGGAGATTTCAATGAAAGACCTGAAGCAACATCAAAAGGGTAAAGATGAAGCATCTGACAGAGAAAAATGACTTGGTGCAGTCATGGAGAAAAAAAAGGAAAAGTCGATAAAACCTAAGCATCCGGGCAAATTCTTCTTTTGATAAGAAACCAGTTCCACCAATGTCATTCATGGAAAACATCAGTTTGGATTTTTCCTCAGGAGACCCTGGTTAAAGACAAACACCATCAATGACATAGTGTAGGCTTAGACTAATACATTAGATTACATGCCCTTCATGTAGTCCATTGCCAGAAAACATCAGTCTATAAAACCTACAAAAAACTTTTCTTTACTTGATTTATTTATTTAATTGATTTCTGTAACTTTATTTTTATTTGCAGCTAGACAGTTGCAGTAGATCACGCCTAAAGATTATTATTAGTTTCAGAGAAAAGTTCATGTGACGGTTTAAATGCTGTTACAGGGGCTCTCCCATCTTCTCCTAAATTCTGGAAACATGATTTTTTATGATTTTTTAATATAAAAAAAGTTGCTTGCACTTATATACTGATGAGGTGCTTTTTTATTTATACGATGGTGCATAGTGTATCCATCAAATACTGTATATTTGATATTATATCTTTATTTTTGATCAATTTGGTTATTTATCCAGATTTAAAATAAACTGGCAAAATTCTGCTCTGTTTCCGCTGAACCAGGCAATGACAGGTATAACCCCACTTGTCATATCTGACAGTAGAAGTTTTTGTTTTGTTACTCTAAATTAGCACTGAAAAGAAAATTTCAAAATGAGATTTACATGTAACGGCAGAGATTAGATGCCAGCACAGCTACGCAGCAACATGCATTTTACCTTTCATAAAGATAACCATCACATCAAGAAACTCCTGGAAGGACAGGTAACCGTTTCCATCTTTATCAGCTAATGTGAACATGGAGTCCACAAACAAGGAGTCGGGCTTGAGGCCCAGCGCATCAGCAAACTCAGACGCGGTCAGCTCGCACTGCAGAACCTCTCTGGCTTTCTTGCGGGAAACGCCACTCATGTCCCCGGCATCACACTTCTCTATTTCCAAGACCTGTGCATCAGAGGGACACATCATTACATGTCATCATAGTGTCATTAGTAATATCTCCAACGTTAACTGAGGTTACTGTGTGTCCATCATGGATGAGGTCACCATCGAGACTGACAATTAGTTCGTTTGGCCGGAGGTTGGCCCTAATTTGACCTCAAACAAGGATTGACGACATTTTGTGGCCGATCTCAAAGCTGCTGCCGCTGTAACAGAGCGCAGGATGAGTTAAACATCCACAGACTGACGGTACCTTAGAGAAAGCATGTCGGATGAAAGTTTCCACAATCTGAGCCCTCTGCTCTTTGGTTAAAGCCTCCTTCAGCAGTTCCCTCTCTCTCATCTCCGTCACTCTAATCTCCTGACCCATGTCTGTCACCTGTGGGCGCAGATGATTGACAAATGCTGCACGTTTGCTCTCGTCATCAAAAAACAGCACCTGGATTTGCAGGCAGGAGAAGGAAAACAGGACTGGAGTGAGATAAAAGTGATTCAGATCGGGTGCAGAATCATGCTTGCATCAACAGATGAGGTGAAAAATAAAAGTCACTGTAAAAGTCAGATGTGCTTAGAAACTGCTAAAGTTTTTAAAGCCACTTTTGAACTTCAACTTCAATCAAAGTGCAGCTTCTCACCAGGTCGTACTCTTTCAATACTTTAAGCAGCAGAGCTTTACGGTGCCGGTCGTTAGAGAGAAGGACATCTATGTGGTTCTGGTTGCCCAGATTGAGGCAGCGGTGAGCAGACCCACATCTGTCAAAGACCTGCAGCCTCCTCTTCTCATCGACCTCCACGCTGACAGGGTGCAGAGGTTTTTTATGACCCTGCCATTCGTAGGCTGAAGAATAAAAGCAGAATGAAATGAGATGCAAGACAGGATTCTGGATGATGATGAGGACAGGTACAAAATAATAGGAATTAACAGTGTGGTTTCACTGTCACCTGTTCAGATTGTCAAAAGTTTATAAATTAGGTTTTGTTGCAGACAGACTACAAATCATGAAAGGTCATTAACACATAAAGGAATACTTCATTCACAAAATGACCATTTGTGTGTTAATAAATAAACATGTCACCTTGAATTTGTGAGGAAAACTTTGCTTTTCTTGCATACCTCCACATTGAACGGCTTATTCTTCATAAATTGAAGGAAATGGGGACCCTGTTCGACAATAGCTAAACAATATCAAAAAATCTGTTTGCAAGCTCTGACATAACTGCTGCAGTATAATCAAATTCTCATTTATCCAGTCGTATGCGCAGTACTTCCTAAACACATGCATTTTAGCTAAAACCTTAATATTAAAAATGCATCAGTACAAGCAGCCTCATGCACAGCTGAGTAGAGTGCATAGGCAAACATAAGTGTTTGAGGTGGAGCACCTATAAACTCAGGGCACACTACTTGTGTTTTGTACTGTAACATTTTTAGCTAAAATCCATGTTTTTGGGAAGCACTGAACATATGATCAGCTTAATGAGAATTTGATTATACTGCATGAGTTATATGAAATTTTGTAATCAGATGTTTTGACATAGTTTTGCAGTTATTTTAATGTGATGGCTTCAATTTATGTTCATGTTTTTTGGATTTTCTTGTTGACTGTGGAGGCATATGAGGGATACATATTAAATTAAACACTTGGTGAGTGATATACAAATGGTTATTTTTCTGGGGAAGTATTGAATATGGTGAAGTATAGTATATTCTATATACAATTGCTTGTATACAATTGACGTTGAGTCAATTTAGTTTTTACATTGAATACTATGAGAGGTATCAGAAGGATTTTTTCAGATTTCATACCAGTGATTCCCACTGGTGGCTCCTCTGTTTTGTCACAAGCTTTTCTTCTTCTCTGGAACTTCCTGTAACGGTACTTGCGGAGATAAGCCACCATACAGGCCACCAGAAAACTAACTGTGAAGGAAAAATACAATCAAAACTGATGATGAGTCTCACAACAAAACTGCTGCTGAGTGAAATCGGGGTTAGAAAGAAAATGTATGTGCGAGTGTCATACTGACCAACAGGGAAGAGGAAAAGAACAATGATAAATATCCCAAAGCCAGCTTTGTACCCATCGAAGTAATTAAGTTTGGTGGCATTAGTGCAGGGTTGGAGCATTGATGCTTTCAGCTGTGTGGGCTGAGGACAAGGGTCACCTAAGACAATAGAGAGACCTTTTTTTCCCCGCGTTTTAAATATTATGTCACTGAATAAAAATAAATCTGCACTCGTTCATAAATCAAATTGAAGAAACACTTTTTATTACCGTCCTGCCAGAAGAACACATTCTTTTGTAAATCTATGGCCTCTGCACTTGTGACTGCAATAAGGACGTCATGAAAGGTGACATTGCGGATCCTCTTGATCTCCTCTCCTGTGAACAAACTGCAAAACACCCCAAAGATCACAATTGTGGTAAGATGATCAATCAGTCAAGCGTCAGATACCACAGCGGCTAGTTTTATGTTTGAGTTTTTCAGAGAGGAGTTTACCCATTTTGTTTGTTCTCAAACCAGAAGCGGTCTCCGTTTCTGATGCGTTCAAACTGGTCCAAGATTATGGCAGAGAAAACTTGACCTGGACCATTGAGGGACTCCAGCAGTCCTCCAGGGAAGAGCTCTAGTTTTGAGATGTCTCTGTTGTACAGTTCTGCAATATCATGGAGCAACTGTTGGACAGAAGAGCACACTTTAACTCACAGGATTACACAGGATTTCATGCAGTTCATGTCAGATCAGTTTTTGCTTTGGAGTCTCTAGGTTTTACCTGCGGGTTGGTGCTGTCAAGCTCAGGATTTATCTCTTCAAATGTTTTGACAGGTGGCATATCCAGAGCTTTTCTGATCTCATTGTAACTCCGCAGGCCAAAGTCTCTTCCTCTTTGGACGGTCATGGCCACCAAATCTGAGCGGGTGAACCTCAGTGGTCCATACATGAAGTCTGTCAGGGTGCAAATCAAATCAGAGCTCTGAATGTTGAAAACATATTAATGAATCATATACACCATGGCAAATTACAAGGCCCTGCATGTGAAATCTGTTTCTGATTCCTGATACATATAGTCATTAAGTATAGACACCTCTCAGGTCCTCCACAACAATATTGTCTTCTCTCTCCGCAATCTGGGAAGCCATGCCCATGATGAGGTCATCTACGTCTTGGCTCGTCTTCACATTCTCTCTCTGGAAGCGAAATGACAAGGCATTAATACATAATTCACCAATCAGGTGAAGTGAATAATTTATCATCTCTTCACGATGTTCTGTTGGGAAACCATGGGTGCTGGCATTGATTCTTTTTTTTTTTTTGCAATGGTGTAGAAAAAGAACTGAAAAAGTGTAAGACACCAAGCAGATTTTAAAAATGATTTAAACATGTATGATTACGAGGTTAGCAAATATAAAACTAAAAGTATGAACTGCAACAAGGGGTTAGACAGATAGTAGGACTATATACTTGTTTTCTGACTTAATTTTCTTTAATTGAATGCGTATAAATCTAAAGGGAGCTGAGGAAAAGGATAATAACAATTCTTATTATTAAAGTAGTAGTAGTAGTATTATCATTATTATTGTTAAAAGGCTAGGTGTAATAAGCTAGGGCTTCAGCCAACACCTTTTCACTCCTGTTTTGTGTGTGTGTGTGTGTGTGTGTGTGTGTTTGTTGTTTCTCTCTGTTTTAAATGCTATAAAAGGAATGACTTATTGTTTATTTATTGTACGCTTACCCGTTTATTTGAGTTTTATAAGTTGTAATAATGACATAAAATAAACTAAACGTCATGAAAACAGCACCCCCTGATGGCAGTGGCCTCCCCCAGCAGGACAATGCAAGATCCCGCACTGCTGACCTGGCCTCCAAAATCCCCAGATCCCAATTTATTTATTTAGGCAAACACTGACTGTATTACAGAAATAAATTCATTTGTAACTAAAACAGTGGCAAAGCACCTTTATAAATGGCCTCATTTGTGCTCAGAGACTCTGTTTGATTCTCCAGCCTCTGAAGCCGCAAAGATCCCGACTCAAATCCTGCCAGAGCCTCTCTGCTGTTCTCCCTCTGTACTTTTCCACTGTCTCCATAAATAAATAATAGTACTAAATGTGACTTCACTGCCTGCTCTCATTTTTGAAAAATTCAGTACTTATAAGACAGTAATTTACAAAGAACATAAGCAGTGTCAGTGGTGGAGAAAAGGTTTGTGGTGATTCAGTATTTAAATGAGCACACAAGTTAATTTACTGTAAAATTCTTCTTCCTGATCTTATAAAAATGCAGATGTGTGATTATGATGTACCTGACGCTTCCAAAAGCTGTTACAAAGACGCATCGCCGGTGATAAGCTGCCATCTGTGTTGACGATCTTGTGAAAATGGCAGGTTCTGTTTCTGTAGGGAAAAACGAGGGCAAATGCAGAGAGTCTAATTTCTATATAGTTATTTTAGATAGTGTCTGATACAGTAACACGCTGACAATATTCTTTTCAACTAAAAACCTTCCAAACACACAATAGTGAGCTTTGCTTTTTCACAATGAGCCAGGAAAAAGAAAGAATACCTCATGTAAACACCAGGTGGGGCCATAGTGATGCCAAATCGAATGGCAGCAGCCTGAAACTCAGGAGAAATCCCCGGATCAACAAACTTCTGGTAACCTGTGCACAGAATATCATACCAAACAACAAAAGAAGAACTAAATCACTTAGAGGCTGAATTCATACATGCCAACACATTTTAGCATGATCCAAACGTTCAACATGTGGCAACAAACGCAGTGTGAATATGAAAATGAGAAGTGACCATTGTCCCATTAACGTTCTTCAGCTGCAGGTGCCTATTCAGCAGGAGAAGGAGACTCTGGGTGATGCTTTGCTGACGGAGCACATATTTTGTCAAACACCACCAACGATAGCTCACCTCACCACGGCTTGTGGTCAGTGGTGCATTACCTGTTCCCCTCCACTTGTACGCACACGCACTCTGGCTGAGTCTTACCTGGATAACGAGGAAGCTTTTTGCCTTTAAGATATCCAGGCAGCCATTCGTAGAGAGCGATACTCTGCGTGGAAAAACAGGAGGGATTTGCAGTTATTGCAGCTTTTTCAGATTCCACGCTGCAATTCAGCATGATTGTATGTATGATGATAATATATGTCTTTGTTTATTGGTATGATTTCTCTTTTAAACTAGAATTGCCACTTCGCAGTATGACGACGCGCACCAGCCTAGTTGCAGTTACAGTGTATCCATGTCTGTGAAAACATGGATGCTTCACACACACCTGCAGAGAAAATCTATGAAGTTTGAAGGTGGATGCCCAAGATTAGTGTCACCAATTCAGTACCTGACCAAATGTTTCCCCCTCTGTGTCTAAAATATGACACTGAATAATGGCCAGCAAAGTGTTTTTGCAGAAAATTATGATGTCACAGTGAAGTTGACCATTGACCTTTTGGATATAAAATGTCATCACTTTATTATTTTATCCTTTCGAACATATGTGTGAAATTCTGTCATGATTAGCTTATGAAATCTTCAGTTATGACCAAAAAGATATTTTGACCTTCAACCACCACAGAAATTCCATAAAGGCATTCTTCAGATATCACAAGAATGAGACGGACATAAGGTCACAATAACTTTTACCTCTGACTATGAAATTCTATTCAATCCAAGTGGAAGAAATTTCCTCAAGGCCTTCAGGAGATATCATGTTCACGAGTATGGGACAGACAGATGGACACACGGGTGGATGGACGACCAGAAAACATAATGCTATCACTGGTGCAGAGGCATAAAAAATATATTTCACATAGTTGTAGCTTGCTATTATGGATTTGATATGATCATAGGTGTAGATTTTGGGGGGTAAGGGAGGACGCAGGGGGCACATCACCCTCAAGATTTAGAATTTTTGCATTTGTCTCCCATAGTTAAAAACATGGAAGTGGCAGAGGACTTTTATTTTCACAAGATTAACCTTCACTATGTTTCCACTAGGTAA